>NC_057691.1:7107355-7184855 GCF_014466175.1 Vespula pensylvanica | reverse complement strand
TAACGAGGTTCATATAACCCGACTAGTTTTGTTTCAAAGAGAAATACTTCAAAAGCAGATTTTCTATTTTCTTCTTCTTCTTCTCCTTCTCTTTTTTTCTTTCTTCTTTTTTCTTTACTCCATCATATCTTCTGTCGTAAAAGATTCTAAGAAAAATTCTTATATATTCTTTACTCCATCTCTTTTCCTTTCAAAATTGTTTTGAAAAGATTTGCGTCTTCTCTCCAAGTACGTCAAAGTTTATATAATATTCATGCGATTATGAAGGTAAGAAAACGAAATGAAATATTATTTGGATTAATCGTGCGCAAGATATTCCTGCATTTATATTCTTACACTAATTTACATATTTTTGTCGTCGAGTACTATTTTATGTTCAACTATGTTATCGCACAACTGCATAAAAAATAGTTTAACGATATGTCTTATCTTGTAGATAAAATATTTTATATAATACTTAACCTAAATAAGATTCTACAAAAAATGTACGCAAAAGAAATATATAATTGGAATATCGTATTGGATTAAACCTAATATATCTGTAAACTGAATGATCATTGTAAAGTCTCTTACTCCTTAATGTTCTAAATTATATATACAAATACATTATGATAATAATTCCATCGGTCTGCTGATGTAAACAAATAATAATCATTAGAGATACAGAAATACCACCTGTCGGATATGTTGTACGATATTCTAACAAAATAATTCAACATATGAAATACACGAGTACGCAAGAGATGAAAAGATAAATTGGATAGTTTAATATTCATGGATCTTGTCCATTAAAAGACAAAAAAGATAACACGCACTTGAAATATGTTGTTATATATAATCTATATAACAACATATATATATATATATATATACCCATATAAATATATAACTAACACAAGAGTCAATATGTTCAGAAAGTCTATAAATTCATAGCATACACCGTTCGTTATCTTAACACTGAATATTGTAGAAAATTAATTAACGTTGGCGTGCCGTTGCATGTGATAATTAATTAAGACGAACCATTTCCCTGTCGGAGATGGAAGAACGAGCCAAGAACAAAAAGCACTCTATGTGCGAGTGAGTGAGTGAGTGAACGATGCTAACGGCAAAATTATTTGCCCATTTTGCCTTTAAAACCGTAGAAGTTAACCAAGCAGACGCACACACGCACACGTACGTACACACACACACACACACACACACAACACACACACACACACACACAAGTACGTACACAAGCGCTCGTTACAAAACTAAATTCGCTTACCGAAATTCCTCGAAGAAAATTTTTCTGTACGTACCTTCTCTTTGTCTCTTTGTCTCTCTCTCTCTCTCTCTCTCTCTCTCTCTCTCTCTCTCTCTCTCTTTTTCTCTCTTTCTCTCTCGTCTTTGCCGTTTAATCCTCACTTTATTTTTTCGAGTAAGAAAATAAAGATGAACTTTGATACCTCTTTTCGCCAATCTTGAATATCTTCTTCGAAATGCATATGTAAAGTACTTACTTATTTACCATAGAAACTTCTCGACATCACTTTAATCACGTACACTTCTTTAAAACGTACACACGTATATGCATACACACACACACACACACATATATATATACACGAAAAAGGAAACCGTTAAAAAGAAACTTTGATCGAACTTAAAAGATAAAAGCACTTCCAAACGCGAACTAATATATACGTCTTACTGAGACGAACTAATGCGTCTTCTCGTCCTTTTCCCCTCGTATAATATACAAAATAAACTTTACTCGATGACGTAGACAACGAAAACAAAGAGACCGAGAACAAGAGATAGAAACACGTAGCACGCGAACGACATACGTATGTCCTTTACGATGCTCGCTATACCGATTGAATGCGCGCCAAAACAAACGACGGTGATCGATTAACGTCGTTCACCTTTTCCCGCCCGTAAATCACGCTACGCCGATGGTGGCAGCACTGTATTCTCCATTTTTTCTTCCCGCGGGAAAAATTGAACGATCGACCGTAATCAAAATAATTTATTACGAAATTATAAAACGAAAAGGCAAAATATTCCTCGATAAAAATAAACGTACAACGTCAATTACGAAGTATTATTAAATCGAAGGAATATATTTTGTAAAGGGCAAAATAAAGCGAGTAATTAACAACGTTAATCGACACATTCTTCTCTCTTTCTCTTTCTCATTGCCTGTCTATCAGCAGGTGTTTCTTTCTGTCTTTTTCCCTCTCATTAAGCACCCTTCAAGCACAAGTGTCTATCTGGACGCGATAGTTGCATCGTTTCTGCATTTGGATGCATACAACAAAACCGCATATCCGCGGAGCTTTTCCGTGTTTCGCGTATACAAAAGAGAGAGACAGAAAAAGAGATATGCAGAGAGAGAGAGAGAGAGAGAGAGAGAAAGGGATAGAAAGAGATAGAGGGAACGAATACACATGTATTATACGAGAAAGAAGACATTCTCTATCGCGTGGATGAGTTAGTCGAGAGCTACACATACTCTTTGAAATGGCAAAACAATCGACGTTATTCTCTGTGCTTTCAACATTCAACTGACACAGCTCGTTCCCACAGAGTTCCGCGGTATTTCCGCCTTGCCTTCCAACCAAACGGATGCAATCGTGCGAAAGAGTAAAACGTATTCGACTAATTCTACCTGCATATATTGCATATCATACATAGATATATATGTATATATATATATGTGTGTATGTATGTATGTACGTACAATATAATATCATTGTACGTAATAATAGCCAGAAGAGATATCGAGCTTCATTCTCACGGTTATATTTTTCCAATCAAAACCATCCCCTATTGCGTTTATACAATCGACCTATAAAACGATTTTAAATGGATTTAACGATAATGATCGAGATAAAAAGGAATAAGATTTATGATGGTCTCCTGTATTAATGATTAATTATTGTTATAAAATGATAATAAATATTAAAAAGATAATCGTGTTGTTGATGTTCTTATTTTTTATTGTCATTATTATTATTATTATTATTATTATTACTATTATTATTATTATTATTATTATTGTTATAAATGAGACATATTTTGTGTAATCATTAAATTCTAATCTGTTTATATATACTAATACACTGTTGAATCTTTTAGTATCAATAATTAAAACGTCCAGATTAATCATCCTTTAAAAATAATAATAACTATTAAAAAAATCATATTATTATTATTATTATTCTTCTTATTATTATTATAAATAATAAATTTTGTATATTTATTATACCATTAGATTGAATGTTAATATTTAAAAGCGCAATTATGGATGAAATTATAATCGAAAATAAAAAAAAAAAAAACTCGATCAATTATAAATTCGTCTCACAAAATATGGTATAAATACAAAAAGCTTTTTTCTACATTTTTCCGATCCTAAATGTATACGTGTTTAAAGCCATCCAAAGGTTACACAAGCGAAACTCGAATCTCCATTGACGATCAATTCGACACATGTCTATACATTTCCTTCTATTTCTCTACTTCTTTATACTCCTTTTTCTTTTTCACCTTTCTTTATTCCTTCGCTTCTTCCAAGGGAGCTTCGCACAAAACAACAAATCCATACGCAAATATACTATGTTTATTCTCTCGTTTTCCTAAGTAACTTCGACTTTTACTATCCAAATTCTAAACTCACTAATTAGATTTTGTAAATTTGCGGAAGAAAAAAAGAAAAAGAAAAGAATTTTCACTTAATCTTATGTAATTTATATTACGAGTAAAATATTCCTACTTACGTACTAAATATATTCTATGTGTAACTATTCGTTACGTAAATATGTCTACATAGACGTAATATATATATATATATATATATATATATATATATATATATATACACACACATACGAATACGAAATATACATAATAAAATGAGATTAAAAATAAATATCTCTTCGTACAATGGCTTAAAAAAGAAATTAAATTAATTAAAAATTAGTTAAAAAAAAAAAGGAAGATTTTATAACAAGATCTTTCCATAATCAAGTTGCTCCACTTATTCCAACATGATTTAGGCTAAATCAGCTGGTATCTCGACGGCGATCGATTTTAATTGAAAAGAAAAAAGGAAAAAAAATTTCTCCCGAGATTTTAAATAGTAAGTAATAAATGAAAAACGAAAAAAAAAAGGAAAAGAAAAAGAAGATAAAGGAAGAACGAGAAAAGATTAAAAAAAAGAAAAGAAATCGATTATTGTGGCTATCTAAACGAGCAAGTTTCAAGAAATAATTGGCCTCTGCAATTATTCATAGCACACAAAATTATCTATGCTTGGAGGATCATGCTTTTTAATCGATTACACTGCTTGTAAAAGAGATGGTTGAAAGGATCAACTTAAAGTGAGAAAATATTGGACGATTTCAATATCGGTGGTCTAACGATATCTTTAAGTTAGTATCGACTAACAACCAACATTATAACTCGCAGGGGACGACGTTTATTAAATCTTTTGGGCACGTGAGATTAAACTTACGAATGAATATTCGACGTATGTCTTATACGATAGTGTTAGATACGTTATATTAAAATACGAATAAAAGAGATATCAATTTTCTCGTATTTAAAGATCATTGAATTTCCAATGCGATTTATAAATAATAATTCTGAATATAATTGCTATCTTCTCTTCCTTCTCTATAAAAAAAAAAAAGCGAATAAAAAATAAAACGTGATTCAATATTAAAAAAGAAAAGAGGATTAATTAACACACAAAAAAAAAAAAAAATGCGCGATAGAATCGTCCATCTCTGACATAAAATATCTATTCTAGGAAAAATAGAAGAAAAAAAAAAAAGAAAGAAAGAAAAAATATCCAAGATATTCTCAAGGACGTAGCCGATAAAATTGTTTCGTGATACAAAATGGTCAATGTTATGTAGTAGTAAACGTAGAGAATATATATATTTCCAGACATTTATGAGGGGTTAAAGGAAGTTAGTTGGTTCAAGAATGTCCTTCTTCGATCGTGAGTCACAGACGGTGATTCATCGAATCAGTGGAAACGTAAACACACGTGTATTATAAGAACATAAAAACATATGTATGAGTGAACGTGGAAAACGAGTTATATTCACCGTCTCTGTATTCGGTATATATCATATATATATATATATATAAAATGTATGTTCATGTACATATGTATATACATATATAGATAAAGAAAAAAAAAAAAAAAAAGAAAAGCAACATAAGTATAACATAGCTTGGCAAGAGACAAAAGATTACACATGTATTCGTATAACATAACTCGCACACATACATACATACATACATACATACATACATACATACATACATACATACATACATACATATATATATATATATAGTTTCTTTCATAGAAGAAACGATTGTTGGGTACAATGAACGAAGCGCTTGAAACAGCTGATCGTATAGCGATAGCATATAGCTCCGACTATTACAAATATTCTACTTCCAGAAAGCATCATCTCTAGAATCTCTATTTTTGGAAATAAAACAAGAAATATATATTTGTAGTCTAACTAAGAAAACGTGAATCATATTTATTACGTTATAAAACGATCATAATGACGAAGTCACGATCGAACAAAGTTTCTAGATAATTTTATGCAGTAAAAAATAAAAATAAAAAAAAAAAAAATAAAAAAAATAAAAAAAAAATCAATGACCATGTTTCGACGATTAAACTACGACCTGCGACAAAGATAGAAGTTGTTTTTATTCGTCGAGAAATTTTTTTCGTCGAAGAAAAACCAACGTGATATTCGCTATCAGACTTTAGCTATTTACTATAATCTTTCACCATTCATCAACGATATATCCTCGATCTATTGGAACGATCTATAGAAACGATCTATAGAGAAACTTGGAACGATAACTCTAAGAACGTATCGTATATCAAATAAAGAATTTTCCAAGTTACCTGGAAAACGTTGTATTGGTTCACGATCAACCTTATTCCAAAGATAATCTTTTAGAGTGCGTTATATACTTGGACAAAGTTTCTACGGCCAACCACCAACAGCTGGCATTTGACAGTGACAGAAAAGGAATAAAGAGAAAATCAATAAAAGCGCACCGGAGAAAGGACAAAAAGAAAAGGAAAAAAAAAAACACACATACACACAATGAACTGAAAAAAGAATTCTTAAAATTATATCAAGTTAATTAGATCTCTCATAATCGGATAGAGCGATCAACGTCAAGGTATTATATAAAATTGATTTAATATCATCTTACGTTAATTATTTTAATACGTACATATATGTATTTATGTGTACGTATCTATTCTAACTGTAATCACAATTGATTGTTATCTTTTATATATATATATATATATATATCATAATATCGATCTTTTAAATCGTCCAACGTTAATCGTTTTTTAAGCGAAATTTATATATGTATATATCATTTTATATATATATATATATCATAATATCTATATCACAACATATATATATATAAATATATATTATAATATCGATCTTTTAAATCGTCCAACGTTAATCATTTTTTAAGTGAAATTTATATATACATATATATATATATATATCATAATATCTTTTAAATCATCCAACATTAATCGCTTTTGAAGAATATAAACTCATGCAAGAATTATACAAAGCAACAAGTATTTAAAATCAAACCTGTTTCTTCAACGGCGTAGCATATTCATCTCTGCTTCTCTCGAACCTTTCAAACTTGAAACTATTACTTCTGTACAGTTCGTTATCACTCTGTTGTCTTCTACAGAGTCTTCTGGTGAATGCCCGTGGCCGGCATGGCGCACATTCGGAGGCGAGCTCCCAGTGCAAGTGCAACATCGCGAGCTCGGCCGTGCATCTGGCCATCGCGCAACCAGCACGTCTAACACGGTATTTAACTCGTTTGATACGGCCTTCGGTTTGTGGTTTATGAGAGCACGGTCGAGTTCCAGCGACGCTATCTTCGTCGTCCTCGTCAACGTTTTCCGTGGTTTTTCCACATTCGCAGGTTGCGCGAGTAGCCGTTGCTGTACGGCGTGTCGTGATCATCATCATCCTTGGCTCGTGGGAGCAAGGCCTTGATTGCTCGTCGCAGTCGCACTCGCACGGCGCCTCGCCGCCGTCTGTACGATTCTGCTCGACAACTGAGCTCGATGATCTCTCTTGTTGTTGTGACGTTCCTACGGTTATCGATTGTTGTTGTTGTTGTTGTTGTTGTTGTTGTTGACTTATTTGATTCGAGGAACCAGCCAAAGGAGACGAAGTCCCTAAACGACGTTGTTGCTGTTGTTGTTGAGAGACAGTACCACTGGCTGTATGTCGACAAGGTCTCTCTGTACATTCGCATCTGAAAATAAAACAAATTTTATTTTATTTGTATATATATATATATATATATTATTTAATAAGAATCTTAATAGAATTTTATAGAGTTATTTTATAGAGTTATTGTGAAAAAGAGTACGAGACGAGAGTCAACCCTATCACGTTCCCTATCAATCTCAATTTTAAAAACACCATTAACGAAAACACTTCGATCGTCATAAAAAATTTGCCAAAATATATCATGTAAAATTTTACGTATCATTAGCATAGAATGTCGATATGCGCGCACATACACACAACCGATAGAGGGAGAAAACACCCGCGCGCATGCACATGCTCCCGAATATATGCGTATATGTATATATACACACACACACATACAATATACACGCACGACAGGTCCTTTAAGCTGCTTCACGCTCGAAACGAGCGAGACAAAATTTCGGATTTCAACCCTCAACATGCCGGATATATCTTCATGGTCTGATGCACGCACACACTTCCGTGTTCCTCCCTTGAACGTGAAGAACTCTACGAGTTTTATAAAGGTCTCATTACGACAATGAGCACTCTTATTGTCTTTAAGACAACTTTTCTTTGAATATTCCAAGACAATACGTTCTTTCTTCGAAAAAATCAGTCAAATGTAAGAACGAAACTATCGGCTACACCATAATTATCAAAAATATTCCCGTATCGACGAGGAGAAATCTCGAGAATACAGCAGCTGATCGGGTACAGTCCTTAAAACGTACCATTGACGTTCTTACGCGCGAAATCAATTTCTACAAATTTATTAAAGCCAGCAGTATCCTTCGATATTTATCTTAAATTTGTACGAATAAACGGAAGAAATGAAAAATAATTAATTGTACCTAAAATGACAGAATATTATGCACGTAGACGATTAAAATTACAGGTAATATCAAACTTGGAATTTTTTAACGATACGAACGACCATTTGATCGTTTGAAGAAGAAATATGATTTCAAAGAAAATAATACATTGATTAAGATATACAAAGAAACACACACACACATACATACATACATACATACATACATACATACATACATACATACATACATATATATATATATTTGTTCTCACCTTCTGACCCTCCGCGAAGATCCAGCAGCGCGGGGTACGTGCGAACAAGATTGCAACTCGTTTGGACAGTCGCAGTTGCCTACTACCGGTTGCTGTTGTTGTCTCGTACGACGAACTCTTATTAATACCGGATGTACCGGACACGGTTGCACTTGACAAGCACATACTATCGTTTGTGGACCTCGTGATCTTCGAGATCCACTGGCACCACGCTTCGCGCGTTGGTCCACGTGCAACTGACATGGTTGCACGGGGCAGCCGCAGCGTCCTACGCCACTGCGACGCCCGACACCTTGTACGCGTCTCCAAACCCGCTCCATTCAACGACCGGCGTGCGACTGACAATCTTACGCCCCATACCATTCGCTCGGAACCATTTCGGTTAACTTCGGTAAGTTTCGGTTAACGTTCGAGTCCTCGTCGAACTCGACGTCGTGGGGTAGGGATGATATCAGAGCTGGACGAGCTGTCAAACTCGTCACAGCTGTTCGATCACGGGAGAGCTCGTTTTTCTTTTACTCTCTCTCTCTCTCTCTCTCTCTCTCTCTCTCTCTCTCTCTCTCTCTCTCTCTCTCTCTCCCTCTCTCTCTCGTTTTTCGTCATATAACGATCCGAGAACCTAATAAAATCGTATTTATAAACGCACCGAAGAAACGAGAAATCTTCGTAGAATCTTTACAATTCTTTTTCTTGTATTCTTTATCGATGTATGTATGGAAAATAATTGCGTATGTATATTTTTAGGTTTTAAACTACGTGTCTATGTATGTCGATTGAAATCAAGTTTTAATAACGAATGTGATGTCTCTTTCAAAGTGTTAATATTTTATTACTTTTATTAATGCTTTCTCTCTTTTTTATTTATTTACTTATTTATTTATTTATTTTTTCACAAGGACGTATATCCGGTGTTGTACATATTGTATAACTAAAGACAGGTATTCTGAAATATAGAAAGAATATTAAAAGAGATGTTTTTCTTTGGTTTCATTTTGACAAATCACGATTGGTCTTATTTTTTACATATATATATATACATGCATATATACACACGCACACATATGTATATATGTATACACAACTTTAATAAATATAAATTCATCATATATTACAAATATAATAAAGTGTTCTTATGTACCTTATAATTTGTTTCGCTAAACTATATCTAATCTAGTTTTTCATCAATTCACTCGCGTCGTACTTAATACGGAGGAGGCAAAGATTTGTTGCAATATTCGTGGAATCTTTTGTAAATCCATACAAACGTAGGCACGTCCCGAGGGCATTTTTTCGATCAATCTATAAAATAAACAAACGATGAAACTGACGAAACTAATGTTACGAATAATAAGAATAAATAATGATCTATAGAAAACCTTGTCGCTTGATCACCCAACGAGCCGATAAAAATAGCATAAGCGTTCACGTCCGGATTCGACGTGAGTACTTTAGCAAATCTTTCCGGTCTGATCCCATAGCGTTCTAAGTTTGCATCCGAAAGTACGACAACGATCGATTCGTCGCTATCTTCTTTCGCTAAGCTAGAAATAGCATGTTGCGTTGCTTCTAATGTATTATCACCGGACATACAAAATTGTGAATGAGCGTGCATCGTCTGTAAAGTAATTATGTTAAAAAAAAAAAAAAAAAAAAAAATTACAATAATATATTAACAGTCACATGTATCGTCTATAAAATAATTATGTTGAAGATAAAAACAAAAATTACAATAATATATTAATATGTCACGTCATTATTAAAATTCTTCTCGTCTTACTTTGATTACTTCTAATCTTCGTTTGTTGTCAACCGGTGGTTTAGCACGATCCACAAACGCGATACGATAATCGTCCCCGGAATGACCAATGATATCATATTGAAATCTATCTTCGTAACCACTAAACGATTCCATCACCATAACGCAAGCTTCCATTTCGCGATCTAACCGTCCGTCATAGCCGTTGAATCTATACATGCTACCGGACACATCAACTACCAATTTCAATCTTTTCGGTTTTAATTGCGGTGCACCGATCTCTGGCTCCTTTTCTGCTCTACGTCGATAAATCGTTTTTTCACCCGTTAAACCTTCTATTAATTTGGTATCATCCAATTCGCCGGACGTTTGGTGTCTACACCATTGACGTT
This sequence comes from Vespula pensylvanica, assembly GCF_014466175.1. Lineage (NCBI taxonomy): Eukaryota > Metazoa > Arthropoda > Insecta > Hymenoptera > Vespidae > Vespula > Vespula pensylvanica. The sequence goes on along the minus strand of NC_057691.1, from coordinate 7,174,272 downwards.
CGTTGCTTTTAGCTTGTAGACTCCCTAGAAAAAAATTTGCAAATAATTACCCATCGATCAAACAGGACATTGAACGTTAACAATTTACCTAATATTATTCTCAATGCTTGAACTTGTTTAACAACGGCATCGCTAAATCGATTGTAAAGTTTATGATCGTATTCGCTCATTTGAATATCCTTCAAACGTTGCTTAAATGCACGCAAACCCATTTCACGTGCGGCTTTCTTTACATGTTCCGGAATTGAATTCTTTTCATCGTCGCTAAGTTGATGGACTGTATGACCAGCATCCAAACGATATGGACCACCCTTTCCACCTAATCCAGCAGTGTCTCTACCTATGATTTTACAAAAAAAAAAAAAAAAAAAAAAAAAAAGAAAAAAGAAAGAAAGAAAGAGAAAGGAAGAAAGAAAAAATATTTGTTTAACGAATCGTCCAGCCATTTTGATTTTGGATCAAACGTACCTCCTGTTCCACCGGCCCAAGTATTCCCACCAACGTGAGGATCATTATTCTCATCGATCTTTCCATGTTTCGGTCCGCTTACGTCTTGACCCGAATATCTCTCCTTCGTAATTTGTATTTTATCGTCGTCAACTCCGATCATACTTCTCCAAGAACCTAAAGACTTTTCTATATTCGTTAAAGATGTTTCCCATAGTCGAACGCATCCACTAGCGTCCACAGTTACTAGGCCATAATTCGACGTGGGAGATGCAAAAATTGGTAACTCTGTGCCGTACAACCATTGAGAAAGATGAGAGATTCTGGCAGGCCTAAAAAGATACGAATAATTATTAACCATTGATTGTAGAAGTATTTACGAAAATTAAATGATGAAAATGAATTTACTCCGGTATGGGAATGTATCGAACTTTGTGATTCACAGTATTAACGACTTCTAAATAACCAGCAATTCCAGTATGTTTTTTATCGCTGGGACAAACTTCTTCAGGAACTTGTTTAGTAGATACCGTTCGTATTACTTGACCGTCGTTCGTTATGATAGGTGTAATATAACTATTGAGTCGCTTTTCTCTAGGCCAACAGTGTAATTCATTAGCACTGTCCAATTCAGGAAAACCGATAACGATACCAGCATATATGTTATTGGTGAGCAAAAGTCTATTAGGAGAATTTATCTTTCGTTGCAACGCTTCGCTAAGTATATTTTCATGTAAATTCTCTTGAGCACAATTCAATAAAAGATCCTTCCTCAAGTAAGTACTATCCGACTCTTGAATTTCTCGCAAAACGTTTGGACACGGTTGAGACTCCACAGACTTCTCGAAAATGTATTTATTCTTGAACGTATCCTGTATCAGCCATTTATTCGCAGACGCAAGCAGTATCGATTCCACGTCACAGGGTAAATTGATCGAATAAGCACTCATACTATTCAAATTGACAACTTCCATCTTGTTATTGTTAGGAACGAAAAATACAATTTGATTTTCCGAAGCAATCAGCTCTGGCAACATCTTCCAATTTAAATTTTGACGTCCTAGAGTGTTGGAAATTTTATCAACTGTCTGTTCCAAGATCGAAGACAATTGGACTTGTTGAACGGATGCTTTATCAGTATTTATCATAAGTAAACTATTGTTCTAGAAAAGTAAACGATTAAACAAAATATAAAAATTATTATAATCTCTTTTTGACTTTCTTTCTTTTTCGATATATTACTTACGCTTCCTTCGTGAACAAAAACATTTCCAATTTTATCGGATGCGATTGTATAAGATGACAATGTAACATTATGACTTCGTTCTTTAATCAAGCCATGTATTTTAATTTCTTGAATCGTTTCATTCTCTAAATTCATAGTAAACAGACTTAAAGGATTCGCAGTAAGCACGTGTACTTTATCATCTGTGCCATCTCCTTTTGTTCCTTTGGTAACTGTCAAAGACACGACTAAACCACTTTCGTTTAATGGTACGGTCCAATAACTTTGTAACTCGGTGAACCAAACGGATCTAGCTTCTACTCGATCTAACACGTGACTACTTCGAATTGGATAAGAGACCGCTTTCAATTTGATGTATCTCTCTTGAACGGGTGCAACCTTGGATATGTTCAAAACGTTCCAACTACCGCAGACCTTGATTTCTGGTAAAGATATTCTGAAAGGAAAAGGAAAATAATGTTTTGTACAATTTACTGTTTCAAATGTATTTTATTCTAAAACCATATAAACTTTTCTTTCTTTCCTTTCTTCTTCATTTCTTTTTCTTTTTTACTCTCGTATCACTAAAATCGTTGATAATCAATCCGATAAAATTCGTATTTACATATTTTCTTGAAAACCGTAGAAAACAAAATGTACTCTTACTCTTTCGCTAATGCTATATTATTCGGTGAAGTTCCTATGGGAATCCCGTGTTTGTGTAAAACAGTTACTAAAGTGTCAAAAACTTCTGGACTGTATCGATCGAAATCAAACACATTTCTGACGACTACCGGTAAAGGTTCCTTTGGAAATTTCTGAAAGACGATGGTGTTATCATTTTTTTTTTTTTTCAATTTAAATATCATTCCATCGCAATTTCATGAATAACGATATTATTTATGACTTACCTCTAAATGTTTCACGATATTGACAACTTCTCGTGTCGAATAGGGATAAGAATCGCAATTTCATGAATAACGATATTATTTATGACTTACCTCTAAATGTTTCACGATATTGACAACTTCTCGTGTCGAATAGGGATAAGAAACTAATCCTTGATCGGCCATACCTCTCAATTCCCCAAAAGCTTTGACCAATTTCTGTATTATTTTTTCATCAACGTTCGGACCGTATTGCTTCAACAATTGAATTTCATTTTTCATAGTGGGATTATCAACGGAATGAGTACTGAAGAGATCTCCCAAAGCACCGAAAAAATCATTGCCCAAAAATGGAAATCCAGGTCTGTTTGCCAGTATTATCATTCTGAAGTCTGGATGAAGTGGTATTCTTTCGTTAGAATCAATAATCGCGGTGTTAGACGAAACGATTCTTCTACCATCCGATAAAATCATTTCTCCGGACTCAACCAAAGTCTGAAATCAAATCGTTCTCATATGTCTCTCTCTCTCTCTCTCTCTCTCTCTCTGTCTCTGTCTATTTTAAATCTTTTGAATAGAGCGATGGAAATATTTGGTAAAGAAAAAATAAAGAGTAAAAACGAGGGTAAAACAAAACCAAAACAAGAAATTAATAAGATAATAAAAATAATAAATAAAACTAAAAAGTAAAAAGTAAGAAATAAAAGCATAAGAAAAAACAAAAAAAAAGAAGAAGAAGAAGAAGAAGAAAAATGAAAGAAAAATCTTACCTTTAATATACACGTCACGTGTGTCGGAGCTTTATCGGCTTCATCAATAACAAGCACGTGTCCAAGTTTAACCGCTTGAACGAGAGGTGAATCCTCATAAACTACTTTGCCGTCTTTAACCATAGGTTGCAACGTCAAAGTTTGAACGGTAGTGTCCCTATGCAATTGAATATATTCCCGAGGTCTGTTCATCAGTTGCAACAATCTATCGACTATTTTATTTTTACCAACGCCTTGATTACCAACGAGTAAAAGATTATGTCCTAATATAAAATCTTGAAGCAAGTTTTCCAACAGTGCTAAATGTTGTGGTACGTCGTAAAACAAAATGTCCGGTACTTTGCTCAATAATTTGGTATTATATCTATCGACGATCGTCTTACCGATTTTCACGGTTTCGTTAGTAACTTCGCAATCGATCATTCGATCGGTCGTGTCTTTCTTAGGAATGATATTCAATCGATTTAAACAATCGTCGAGAGCTTGCTTCGTCACAGACGGTAAGAAACGTGCCAGACAAGCTCGATGAACAGCCGTGTAAGCGTCATCGCTATGAAATTTCTGCATTCTTTCGGCTATCCTTAACAATTGTCTTGTACTAAGTGATCCAGCAAGAGACTGTAAAGTTGGATCGCTCGAAGATCTTAACGTATGTGCCAATTGTATAATATTTAAAAGAGCTTCGCTGGGTTCTCCGTACTACATATATAAATAAAAGATATATAAATTATATAACGAATGAATGAGAGAGAATATAAAGAACGAAAGCACTTACTTTCGATCGAATTATATGAATTTCTTCTTCTTTAGCCAGAGGTCTCATTTCATGAAAAAGGAACATACTTAAAAGTTCTGAATTCAACCACTGACCTGTTGAACTATTAATCACTGGCTTTCCAGCAAGTGCTATCAATCTAAAGGACGGATGAATTCGGTATACCCCCGATTCACGCATTTCTTCGTCCGATCTTTTATACTCCTCTTTAATGTCGTTGTATCGATCGGCTCTTAAAAGTCTCGTGCCATCGTGCAATTGTAATTCACGATCGTGAATTAATCTGAAAGGAAGAGAATAGTAATCGATTATGGATTATAACTGTATAACGATATGTGTGAGTATGTGTATCTCTGTGTGTGTGTGTGTGTGTGTGTATATATATATAAATATTAAGTTGATTTAAAAATAATTTGTATCATTTTATTCTCCACAAATCGCGTAAAAAAACGTGACATAAAAAAAATAAAAAAAAATATATATATATATATTTTAGGTTGATGTCAAAATAATTTTTTTTACGTGTCATCTTTTTTTTATATATTATATATATATATTTTTTTTCTTTTTTAAATCATTATACCTATGTAATATGGCAAGAGTACTAGGATGTATTCTATCTACTCCATCTAACACAGCCATTTTTCCTTCAAGAGCTGCATCCACAAGAGGCGAATTTCTCCAAACAGTATCACCGTTTGGTAACGTCGTTCTTTGCTGTATTAAATCCCTCGATGTCATATCCTAATACGATAAAATCAGAAAATCGATCGTATAACAAACGAAAACTAAGAAAATAGAATTTCTAAAATCGTGAAATCATTATTTCAAGAATACTTCAAACTTACTTGATAAAGCATTATAGGCTCTACCTCGTAACCCAGTAAATCAGCTAACTTTTGAACTGTCGTAGTTTTCCCACAACCTTTCGGACCAATTAAGCACAAATCCGAGGTCAAATGAGATTCCATTAAGCTAGCTAATAAATTATTTTGATACTTCGTCTCTATATAGTTGTCTCCCATTGATTTATTTAATTCTATTGATCCAGAAGGCACCTGTATATAATTGAAAACAAAAAAAAAATAAAATAAAAAAAAAAAAAAAAGAGGAGAAAAAAGAATTTAATTATCAATCTTTAAAAAATATAAAATTCGCACGTAAGAATATTTTTGTTTTTTTTTTTTTTCTTTCCTTACTTGCAACGTCGTTTTTACATCGTCTTTTGTTATAACAACTTTTAACAAATTGTCCCCAATTTTTTTAGTATCTATCTTACTTGATCTTTTAATCAATGGATTTCTCAAAACGTCGAACGTTTTAAGAATATCTTCGACAGCGTCTTGTCCTTCCTTTCCCAAAAACAATTTGTACGGATAAAACCTATAAAATATATCAAATACCGACAGGTCCGGACAATTATCCTACGGCAATAACCGAAAATAAATAATTAAATCAAAAAAAAAAAAAAAAAAACAAACAAAAAAATTATAAAATGTCGCATAATCGAAAATCAATCAAACGAATCATGAGATACATATGTACCAAAATTTTCGCAGCTAATGGAAGATTATCCAAAGGGAAATCAGGAAGATTTAAACTCATAGCTTCCTGAGTTACCAAGGCATGAGCACAGGATAATAATTTTAATAAACGTTCTGGATCAACGTTGTTCGATACTATTTCTTTCATCATATTAATTTGTTCCTGAAAATTCAAAAAATATATAAATACAATGATATGAAAAATTTCTAAATTTTAATGTGATCGATAATCACGTTTGAAAAAAATCATTTTTCACAAACCACTCAAAAGTGTAATTACTTTCGAGAGTCGATTTACTTGAATTTATTTGAAATTCAAAATTGATTGGATCTGCTAATTGATAAAAAAAAAAAAAAAAAAAAATGAAATAAGAATAATAATTCTTCTTTTATTATCTTTAATTAAATCAATTTCGAATTGTTCATTTCGATGAACAACACAATTCTATAATGAACATCATCTAAACTGGTCTCACATTTTAATATATAACGTGATCCACAAGAAAATCTCTGAATTAAAAATCTCTGGAATAAAGAACTTAACAAATAAAAATCGTTCCTATTTATTCGATCGATATATTTCAACGTTAATTAATCAATATTTTTTAAAATAAATTATCAACATTTATAACAAAATCAGACGCAATTCTAACGTTTCATTATTTATATATCGATCATTTATATTACAAAATATTTATCATTAATTAAAAAAAAATATTGATTCAATAAACATAAAATGAAAATTTTGAATAATAAGTTCGACAATATTTTTATATTTAAATAATAAACGATGAACGAAAGGTTTTGATATATATATATATACATATATATATATATATATATCATAAATAAAATAATTCGTGCTTTATATATCTAATTCAGTTAATATTATTTCCATGAGAATTCGTGGAAGCAGCGATTTAACGAGTAAGGAATGTTACCATTGCGATCGATTCCATACATAAAAGCTCTTGGAGTGATTAGCGCCAAGTGGTTCCTCCTAACCGAGGCAAGTACGCGAGTAACTACCACTCGACACGAAATCCCCTAAAGGATTACCTCGAGAATTTTCATGGAAAACTTTCCAATGGAATGATACCTTATCCACCAGTCGATCTCTTCCAAAGCGATAATGAGTGCTGAATACATATATTCACTCTTGTGCCAGAAATTCGATGGAACTATATCCATTAAAATGGTTGAATTCATTCGTTACCTTTCTATTATTTTTTTCACAAATCGCACGAGATTCTCTCTAATACTCTAGAAATGAGTTTCGTGACGGCAAATTTATGAATTTACCTGAAAACATGTACTTTTTACATGACAATTTTAAATATATAAGATAGAACTGTGTTTCTCTTGAAATATATATATACATACATACATACATACATACATACATACATACATATTAGAGTATATGATATATATATATATACATATATATTTTTAATGAGTGTGTGTCTCATATATATATAATATATATGAGAGTATGTATGTGTGTATGTATATATATATATATATATATATATATATATAAATGTCACTTTAAAAAAAGTATAATAAAGTTTTGTTAGAAACTTTAATAATCTTAGTTTCATCAAGAGAACACGCAACATCAAATTAAAAAGTATCGTCATTTTATATGTGTCTTTTCGATGAAGAGAAAAGAGTTGCGATTATAATAATCGCGTTGATTAATCGTGATATAAAGCCTAAATTATTACAAATTAACACAAGTGCACAAACAAAAGGAAGAAAGTTGATTTTCTCTAACTTTCATCATTCTTATTCACTATTATCCTTAGAAATTGTCTTCTAATAGACGTGAGCTAAACTATGCCGTACAATTTCTATGACTAATGATCGCAATATTATACGTAAATCGTGTGACTCATCATATACGTGCGATTCGTGAGAAACAAAGATTGCCATTTACATCGATCAAAATTTGAAACGTTTGATCAGTATTTATAACGAAATATCAATACGACGAATGACGCTGATACAAATGACGCTTTATTTATGACAATTAATTATTTATACTGAATACAAAATGAATTCATATTTCTATGATCATTTATTTAACAATATATTTATCATTAATTAATAAAAGTACCGATCGAATAAATAAAAGTCGAAGACAAATAACGTCGCGTGTAATCTGATCGTAAAGAAGTTAAATTCGTTTTTAATCTTCATTGATAAATTAAATCGTTTTCTTTTCTTTTTTTTTTTTCCTAAATTCTAAGAAATTGTTAAATGTTAAAAAAAAGATTCCACGGAGTCTTCTAAAGACATGTTAATAACAAATTTCGCAAAAATTATTTGAGAAGGAAAAAGAATAAAGGAGAGAAGAAAAAGAAATAAAAGAAGAAAAATAAAAAAAAAATAAAATAAAATAAAATAAAATAAAATAAAAAAGAAAATTGAATGAAAGATAGAAACTAAAGCGAGTTACCGAAGAAAGTATGTCAACTTAGTTATACGTTAGGAAATAATTTCGTGCGAACGTTAGAACGTTAGACGGTTAACTCTTCGTGTCTGTGTGGTATTCGGAAAAGTAACATAACTGACACGACACTGCGTGACAAAATGCCTTTGTACCATAGCGGAAGCAATCTAAATACTTTACTCTAATTATTTCGAAGTTCTAAGCACCTTTTCTCTTGCATTACCGTATCGTTATCTGCTCTACGATTTACGCGTGTTCTTTTTAAACCGAGTGAAAGATGATTATAAAAAAAAAAAAGAAGAAGAGAACTCTCGGTGATATCTCACGTTGGTACTATACATATAAGGTATAAATAGTAATAATTTTTTTGTCCTTTTTTTTCTCCCTCCCCTCCCTCCCAATAAGAAACAATAAAGAATTTTGACTTATAAATATTTTTTGTTTAAAGAGAAACATCGAATACATTTGATTTTTTTTTTTATAATAATATAGCTAAATATTTTATGAGAAAACTTGTTTATAATTATTTTTTGTTATATATATATATATATATATATATATATGTCACTATGATTAGAATATTTAAAAATTGTTTGAAACGACAAAATCGTAATTATCATAAAGTTTGGAAGCAAAATTAATTATCTCGGATGTGTTAATATATCACGTTAGCAAGAAGACGGATAAGATCAAATTTATATTCGCCTTGCTGAATAATTCCTTCGAAAATTAATCGCAAACGAGGGATTCCTGAGAAGATTCATGTCTTTTCTCATTGCAATTAAGTTTCGGCATAAAGATATGTAGCTGTGGTCGGCCAACGGAGGACCAAGAATTAGTGAAACTTTTTTTTTCTTTTTCTTCGTCTCCTTTTTCTTTTTCTTTGTCTTTGCCTTTGTCTTCCCCTAGCGCCATTTTCGATGAATCTTCTTCTTTGATGGCAGACTTGTTTTCTTCAACTTCAATTAAATCCTTTCTCTTCGCGCGTTCATCCATTTCAAATAATTTTCTTCTAGCCATTCTACGTTCGCTTCTTTCCAAACATTCCGGTTTTCGTTCTCTATTTAATTTATAATTGTGCATCGCCATCTTTCTTTTCATCGAAGAAATCTCATGCTTGCTCGATGGAAATTTCTTCGAATCTCGATATTCTTCAATATTCAAACGTTCACCTATTTCCTCTACGTCTTTCACGTAATTCTGAACTTTCCCTGATAAATCCAACCATTGAAGAACTCTCTCCGACAAAAGATTCGAACGTATCTCTGGTAATTCGAATTTATCCACGTTAGACCTCGACGAATCGTTCGACGAGTTCCACAGTTCGTCGATACTTTTAATTTCTATCATAAAATCCTCTTTGACACTTCGACGTTCCAACAATTGTCTTTTGATATCCTTCGTAGCTGGAAAAGATTTTAAAAATCTTTCAGAATCATCTGATAATAATCTTCCACAGATAGGTGCTGATTGTCTACGAATCATTTTAGAAGACACTCGTTCATCTTTATCTACCATCACGTGTAAATTCAAGAAACAATTGTTCAAACGATCCAATCCTGGTGATTTCAATTGTTGATAATCCGATTGGTAATCGTTACCTTTCGATGTATGCGGTCGTCGACGTATCTTCGTGTTGATCAAAGGATCGTCTGGTGATAGAACAGCGTGACGAATACCATCCACCCAAATAGTTCGTACTGATAATGGTCTTTCTGACGATGACCATATAGCAGGCATTTTTTTTTTTTTTTTAATTGACCTTAACTGACAACTTTTGGATCTTTGGATTTCTTCGTTCGATTCAACGCAATCGTTTGGATCAAGAACACGTGTACTTTCATATCACTAATTTACATAGGTTTCATTTATTCAGTTTATGTATTATCATGTTCGTATAATCATCGAAATGATAATAAAAAAAATATTCCTTGATCTTTGACGAAACGAAACAACCCTTCGGCCGAATTCCGACGTATCGACTTTGGTAGAGAAGGGACAAGTAAGGTTTCTAACGTTTGGGACACGCGATCCCAGTGTCTGTGACCGTCGCGCAGTCACGGTCTCCGTTTATATAGGAAGGAAACGAGTATCGGAAGGGATGGATAGAGGGGTTTGTACAACCACCCCACAGCCCCATTCCGAAGATACGCTATTTCCATCAATCCTATCGTGGTTTACGTTTTATGCTACGATAGGTCGCATTTTATATAACTTGTTTTTTTTTATTAGCTATGTCCTACAGCTTCTATCAATTTAAGAGATATTAATTAAGAGTTTTGAATCTTACGTTACGAACGTGTCAAATTTAACAGTTCTGTTACGCGAGAATGTCTGATATAATCAATTTTTTTATTGTCTAATTTAAAATTATTATATTATTATTATTATTATTATTATTATTATTATTATTGTCATTTTTATTATTATTATTATTATTTATTATTAATTATAGGTGTTTATCAATTTTATTATATTAACTTACTTCAAAGGTAGAAAACGGAATATACCGTGCTTGAAATCTAGATCTTAGAGGTGGATCCAATGGATGACCAGGATAACGCGGCGATGGTAGTCCCAAAGCAATTACTCTAAAGTCCTCGCTGACTCTAACCAATTGCCATGCATCTAACTCCGCTTGACTATGTTGCTATCAAAAAAAGAAATTGAAATGACGTGTAACAGATATGTAAAATATTAAGCTGCACGCAAATTTTGTTCACTTTATATGTATACGTGTGTAAAATATACCTCTAATAACTTATCGTAACGCGCAGCTGGAATAAGGAACCTGCCGTCCTCCAAATGCATCTCTCTATTTTCTAATAAATTATTTAAAATAGGCAAAACATTTCGTTCTGCTTTCTCTACGCCTTCTATCACAAGAACTCTACCATTAGTAGCAGCTCTCACTGCACTTTGATCGTGGAAATATGCAGTTCCACCTTTAATCTCCCTTCTCTGTTTCAAATCAGCCTCCGTCGTATCTCTGGATAATGCAATGAATTCTAATTCTCGATTTGTCAACTCTAGAAACGCCAAAGCCAATTCTCGTCTTCTGGAACCTGGACTTCCCGTTAAAAAAATATCTTGACACAGGATATCCTTTTGCAGCATCCATTTTAAATGCTTCAATGATTCTTGTCCATTCACTTTCAACACTGTAAAAGAGAGGAAGAAAGAGAGAAAGAAAAAAGAAAGGATTTACATATATTTCAATATAACAACAAAATTTGTTTTCAATAACAGCTGTATCAGATACTCACAATATTTTCTGGGAATGTATTCTGGAGTTTTCGCTGCTTTGACACGCTTTGATACGTCAGCAATAGTCACGAATGCATCGTCTAATTAAAATAATGAAAAAATTCAAACGTGTTAAATAATTGTTAATGTTCGTTTTCCTTTCGTTTTTTCTTTTTCTTTTTTTTTTTTTTTTTTTTAACAGTTTTTTTGACGAATCTGAACACAAACCTAAACTTACCTGATTTGCAACGAATGAACATAGTTGAAAGGTTAGGATAAAGTCCTCTGGATCGTTCCAAAACTTTGCACACTGTTGATAAACGTTGATATTTCAAAGAATTAAATATCATTTTGAAAAATAACGGATTATTTCTTTCTTAACAGATACACGTTCGTTCATTCTCTGCAATACACATCATTCGTTACTCCGCAAGAGATACTTTGGACTTGAACTACGCGCAATAATTTGAACAAAAAATAGCGGGAAAATTTAAAAAATATATATATACAATTTTTCTTTAATATCTTCTTCGAATGTTGAATCGTCTTTTCTTTAAAATATAAATATGTTATATTTTTGCGATAGCGAAATTGTCATTCATCATCGTATCTTTTTTATCACGAACTTCTAAACTGCTAACGTAAACAAAGTTTTGTCTGACGAAATTAAATGATATAATGGCAAAAGATTTGTGTTTGCATGTGTGCGTGCATATGTATAAGATCACACAATAATTTTCTAATTTTAGATTAACTATTATCTTTATACATAGTAAAATGTATGTATTACTATATTTATTTAATGTTCTATATATGTAAATTATTATTTAATTAAAATATAAATATAAAGTAAATATTTGTACAAATGATTTTATACTAATTGAAATCGTGCATTTTAGATTATTTTTCTTCCAATAAATATCTCCTATAATATTTAAAAATCAAAGTTTACTCAGAGCCATATCTGATAAGGGGTAATATATAAAAGTAAATGCATAATGTCAAAAGTTTCAAGCATCTATTTCTTATTATCATAATGAAAAACAATACAATCTTTCTGGTAGGTACACATGGATTCTACCAATTTTTTCAACATGGTTTGTATCAACATCAGGCTATGAAATAGTACTTATAATTAAAAAAATAAAGATAATATTTATAACAAAATATAATTTAAATGTACCTTATGTAATAATAAATAATTTTATTAAATTTAGATCTTTGAAATGAAATTACATTATTCATATAACAAACAAAAAATAACATTTTACGAAAAACATCGTTTATTGAAATATTTAAATAAAATAAAAAAAAAAAAGCCATAAGCAAGTATTGTAAGATATAACTACTGTAATTAATGAAAGTATTTTTGCAGAATCGATCTATCTTTTTACCTTTTATCGAAGGTAACATAGTAAATCAATAGAAAGTAATATCATTGTCATCTTTTCTGAAAATATAATATCAATGATAATTTTACTATGTATAAAAACCAGTTACCAAGTAAATTGATCAATTTAAGTATATGTATATAAGTTTTCGCGTGTTACTCAAGTTATAAGAAACTGCTTTGAAAATTTTAATTCTATTATTAAAAACTATAAGCGCAATTAAAAAAAATAAATTTAATTCGAGATGATAAATTTTATACATATACAAAATATATATAATATATATATATATATATATTATTTTTTACTTTGCGCTTTTTATATTTTTCTAATAATTTCATATCAAATAAAATAACACATTTTATTAACATATTTCATTAATTGAATAAAATATATTAGAATAACAACAATGTATATACTCCATTTCATAAGAGATATAAAGATACAAAGTAAATAAATTTATTATACTTGTGAAATAGTTACCATAAATTATTAAATATTTAATAATTTAATAAAAAATAAAATATGTATTTCTTTTATAGCAAAAAACGTAGTTAAATGTATTACTACCAAGCCAATGGTAAAATGATATATACAGTAGTTACATTACATATCGCATTAAACTTTTTCACTCCATTACTTTATCGGACGATAATAATCCCTATAATACTGAAAACTCGATTACTGCAATTATTTGAATATTCATTATTTAAGCAATCATTTATAAACAGTATACAACTGCTTATAGAAATAGAAATGATGTAAATATGGAACACCATAGAATAACATAAAAACCATTAAAAAAAAAAAAAACATATTTTTTAAAATAATATAAAACTGTACATGATTACAACTTTCTTTTCCATTTCTTTGAAGAAAAAAAAAAAAATGTCTTGTTTAAAAGTTTCTCTGAAATAATAAATATTACATTGAATTTCTTTAAATTCAATAATAAGAAAAATAATGATGAAAAATAAAAATTACCTCTACAAAATCATCTGCTCTTCTAGCATTTGCAGGATAGTAATCTACTATTAATGGACGAGGTCTCTGTCCAATTCCTGAAGGTTGTTGCAAACCACATGCTTGCTCTTCATTAGTAAGAACCGTTACTAATGTATTAACAACTTTTTCATCTAATTGCGACATAGGTTTTCCTGGTGCTTTCATACGTCGTAAAAATAAGGCGTTCCATTTTTGTCGTAAATTTAAAAACAATTGTACAGTTTCAAGATCAAGTTTGAATACTATCCAATCGTCCAATTTAAAAATAGTATCCTCGTGATTTTCATCCACTTCGGAATCGGATTCGCTTTCGGGTATTGCTAGAAAGTGTATATAAGCTTATATAAAAAAAAAAAATGTACTGCATTTAACTATGATCATACAGATAATAATTATCATATAAAATTACACACCACCAGCTTCATAAATAACATCCATAGGTAATCTTGCTGGACCACTAAAAAGTGCCACGGTCAAGGGATTAACAAGCGTAACGATTTTAACATGACAAAACCGACCGGTACGATTCATCTCTTCATAAAGTAACCAGTCGGATGGTAATGATTCTACATTAGCTGCATGAGTTTGCGCGTAAGTCATTCTAGGAGATTTTGGAAAATCTCTTAACGTCGATGATGGATGGAAGAAGACCTTCACTTCTTTTCTAAAAAAACAATTTCAAAAAAAAAAAAAAAAAAAAAAGAAAGAAAGAAAGAAAGAAGGAGATACAAATTAGAATATAAATAAATTTATCATATTAGCTATCATAATATAAATGAATACCAAGTGGAAATACACGTACTGCGTTCTTAGTTGCATATGATCTCGATCGACTCTGATTATATTCGGATACAAACCAGCTGTTAAAGCTGCTTTAACGACCGCCCAATTTTCAGAATTGGTATTCAAATCTCTAATGTCACCAGCACCTCTCGCTCTAACAAATCCAGATGCACGAAGTTGACCAAGAAGTTGAGTTCTCATTCCAACTACCATTTCCATCACAGGCGCTGAAATAAAATTTTTTTCACAGAAACTACGTTCCTTGCCACTCGCCCTCGCATTTTGCCAACCCTGAAACGCTCTTAAAACAGCCATATGATCTGAAAATGTCCCGGTGGCAAACTTTTTGCGTGCAGCAGCTACAGCCCTTTTTTGTGATGGTTGAGCTGGTAGAATAAATGGATCTCTATAAGGCATTTAACGACATTAGAAATATTTTAGCGAATAATTCATAGACAATTTTTAACATTATACGTACTTATATGCTAAACTGCAAACGATCGTTAGAATTGGATCGAGACATTTCAAAACTACCGCGTATAGCAACATTTTTCCTAATCTTGGTTCAATCGGTATATCTAATAAATGACTTCCTAATTCCGTAAGATCTTCCCATGGATCTAACGCATCAATGGTCTTCAATAATTGAACAGCATTTCTAGTTATTATGTTTGAGGGCGGCTCTAAAGCTCTATCTAAAAATTCTGCAATTGGTGTATTTCCTGGTGCCAAATGTTTTGTAAACAGACATAATTCTTGCAAAGGTAATCGTAAGATTTCAGGTGTTTGATAAAGCTGCATATTATTAAAACGAATAGATGAGAATAAACGATAACAAAATCCTTTCCTACATCTGCCAGCTCTTCCTTTCCGTTGTTTCGCACATGCTTGTGATATCCAATTCGAACGAAGCGTACATACGCCGGATATTGCGTCGAATGATTTTTCTTTGATTTTTCCTGAATCGATCACGTAAACGACATCATCGATCGTAATGCTTGTCTCTGCAATATTTGTCGAAAGAATAATCTTTCTAGTTCCTTGGGCACTAGGTTTGAAAACTTTTTTCTGATCGCATGTTTGCATATTTGAGTGAAGTACGAATAAATTGTAACGAAGACCTTGATTCATTTTCTTTTCTTCGCTATTTATTTTTTCTCTCATAGTTACTATGTCATCATACCCAGGTAAAAATATTAATAATGAACCTGACGGCATTTTTAAATGGACATATATAACCAGATGTAAAAGAAGATCGTGATCGATATTTTCATCATTGAACGTATGGTGATATACGTCTAATAACATTTTATCTTCTTCAGAAATAGAAGCGTTTTCACCTTGTATTATTTCATAGTCTTGCACCGTACAATCATATGTTTTCATGTACGCTTCGATCAATTCAGCACATTCGATCTGTTTCATATTTTTTGCCCAATCTAACGCAGTCCATTCGTTACCTGCTCGAAAATTCAAGTTTGCTCCAAGATTTAAAAGTTGTTCGGTAGTATTTATGCATCCTCTACCTGCAGCAACCATCAATGGTGTAACTAACGTCTTAGAATGTTGATAATCCACAGAAACATTTTCAGAAAGTATAAAATGCAATAATTGTGCAAAGTTATCTTCTCCACCGCACAACCATGCATCTGATATACTCTTGTCTACTTCTTCTACCAACCATGGTTCCAGTTTAACCTTCTCCGGTATAGGTTCATTTTGTTGTGCTAATATCGGTGCAGGTAACAAACATCTTTCGTTCAACGAACCTTTACTGGATACTTGCGGCTTGTATTGCGTCCAAGATTCTAAGACCTTGCACTGCTCCTTTTTATTTAAAAATTCTTTTTTCCTCTTAATCATGTCTTTAGTCATATAACCAGTCATTCTCAAAACATCCTCAAGGAAATATGTTTCTACTTCAAACAATCTACCAGGAATATTAATAACAGCACACTTATCAAAATATTTTGCAAAAATAGTGGTATCTAAAGTTGCACTCATTAGCACAATTTTCAATGATCTATATTTATTCATTGCATCTTTTAATGCTATCAACAGGAAGTCACAAAACCTATCACGTTCGTGAACTTCGTCCACGATTATGTGTGTAACAGTAGTTAAGGCAGAGTCTCCACCCATAAGCGTCCTAAGAAGAACTCCATTAGTACAATACGTCAGAAGAGTTTTAGGTGCAACTCTACTTTCAAGTCTAATTTGATAACCAAACGTTTGTCCAATTTTTTCGTCCCTTTCAAATGCCACTCTTTCTGCAACAGATACTGCGGAAAGTCTTCTAGGTTGAGTACATATAATTCTACAAATTTGATGTCTTTGCTGACAATGCTCTAATATATATTGAGGTACTTGTGTGGTTTTTCCACTTCCTGTTTCCCCAGCTATTATAACTACTTGATTGGTGGCCAAAGCGTTTAAAATATCTTCTCGTGCGTTAAAAATTGGAAGTGATTTACGAAAATTCAATACATCAAAATTTGTTTTTAATTGTGGTACTTGTGGGATACTACTGTTCAAGCGACCCATAGCCTTTGTATTTGTAATAACTAAAAACAATAAAGACGATACTTTTAATAACGTCTGTATCATATTTTCACACCTTAAATATACATAAACATTAATAAAATGCTATTAATCTCTGCAATGTTTTTATCTTTTCTTTCTTACCATCTGCATTAAGAGGTCGTTCTCTTTCCATCGGAGGTAATAAATCTTGACATTCTTTATGATTCAATGGGAAATTATTTAATAAAGCATAAATACTTTGTTTCGACGACTTTTGCAATTTGATTATAGCATCAGCTTGAACTATAGTAGATCCTTCTCTCTTGTATACCGTTAAAAATCGATTTTTGCCTTTACTGTTAATTAAATATGAATATATATAAATATATTTACTTCTTCTTTACAATTTTAACGCAATCTGTTATAACGATGGATAGTATAAAATTATACGTCAATAAAGTAAATAATATCGTCTTATTCATACCCTCTACTTTTAGATTTTAAGCCAAGCTCCTTAACAAGTTCATGAATATAAGCTCGCTCTTTCGCTGTGTAAGAAGATGGAAATTCTAATTCTTTTTGATCGGCAGTTTCCAATAATTTCTTCAAAGTTAAGTTTACTGCTATTCTAGTATCTTCTCCTATCAGAGGTTGTTTTCGTTGTTTATGGCGAGGCATGATTAATATTGGAAATTTACTAAAAAACAAAACAGTTTCTCAATAATTTCATATAACAATTATAAATTATATAATTTAAGAACCAAACAAATATATCAGTCGGACGACATCACATCTACCTTTATTAGAAAATTCGTCGCAAAAGAGAGTATTATCAATTTCAAATTGATAGATAACATATGCATATACAATTTGATGCTCTACGAACTCACCGTATTAAAAAACACACATATATATATTTATGCAAATATTGTTAAACATGTAATAATTATTTGACAAAATTTATTTTAAACATTAAGAATAACACTGCTGACGGGTGCTACCACGAACAAGCGGCAAAAGCAATTTTCAGGAACGTATACATTACGACGAAAAGATAGGTTCTTATTGTACCCTATTTTTATTTCTAATTGTAAATAATCTGCATATCTATATAACATTCCGAATTTATCAAAATTTTCTAATAACGCGACTAACTTTTTACATTTGAATAAATCGATTGATTAACCATCTAACAAAAAATAGAACGTATTAATTGCTATTTTCGATTGCCTATTTTCGTATCATTCGTAGATACGATACTGATAATCTTTTCCTATTTCGCCATTTTGTATCGTAAATTTTCAAGTACAAATTTCAAATTGAAAACAAATGAACTTTTTAAGAATTAGTTCGCGTAAATAATACGTATAAATATTTTTTATCGTTAATTCGTTGTCTCGAGTATTTAAAAATATAATAACAAAATCTAATATAATACATATGTTTTTCTTCTTTGCGTAATTTCGTCTATACAAATATGTTCTCATATTTCCTTATCTTATCCATTACATTTAAATTTCACATATGGTGTAAAGAATAAAAAAAAAAAAAAAAGAAATCAATATCTATATCAACGTAATATGCGACATAGATAATATCCGAGTACCTCGACTTTATACATATTTTATATTTAACCAACTTTCGATCGAAGACATATCCATATGTTAAAATGACTCATAACACACGAGTGTTTACATAAAATATTAACGGGCAAGAAAACTAAAGGAAGATAACGTTGACAACATTTTCTAAAATTTATTTTACAATATCAATGATCATACTTATAGGAATAAATACTTATAGGAATCATTTACGTTAATTATGACGATTCTTTCGATATTGTCGATAAAACGAATTAAAATCCGCCATAGTCTAATAATAACACAAATAAATGATCGAAAGATTATTTCTTTCCTTCTCTTCCTTTTCCCCAATTAACCCGCGCTTTCATTATTACTGATCTATCGTTTCATGTACGCACAAAGGTCAATAATATAAATGTATTTATGTCGTTACATCGTTTTTGGGTCATCTCAATAAGAACGAAGTTTGACAATGCGTACCAGCCTTTAGCTTTGGGTTTGGACATGCAGCGCCATCATTGTTGCTAGGCAAATTATAAAATTTTTAAATGCTTTCGATCTCTACATTTTATTGAAACGAACCAAAGGAGATTGAAGGTCAGAATTTGACCAAAGGTCAAACGGAATGTAAGAGACAGTTTTTTCTTTTCTTTTCTTTTTTTTTTTTTCTTTTTTCTTTTTGACAGACCGTATAAAATAATTCTTATCGTCTCTCTCTCTCTCTCTCTCTTTTTTTTCTTTATTGTGTATAAACCTTGACGATCTTAGAAAATGAAAACAGTTACGACCTCTGCACGTACTCATTTATAACGTCGTACTTCTCCGTGCGAGTTTCTCTTAGCAGTGTTTCCTCTTCTAATCTTCTACGAATTAATAATCGAATTTTTCTCATTGATAAATAATTAACAACCTGAAAATGTCTTTAGACGAGGTAATCGATATTTTATGGTAACTATATAGAACATTTGCAATCGTATATTATTTTATTATCAATGTTCCACGTATTTTCCGGCTATTGTTGTCGTTATCGTCGGTTTTGTAGAATTGTGTGTGTGTTTAACTGTTACCGATTTGACACATGTCTACTCTTTATTAGTTTATGACTCATGATTGAACTAGTTAGATAAATCAAATCCGATAATACATTTTTATTATTTTCATTCATTAAAATGTTTTTATATCTTCTATTATTTCTTATATTTCTTAGAGATATTATACTTTATTTATTATTTATCTGTTACACGTCTTTTACATATGTACATATATAAAAATATTTTATTAAGATATAATATTCCATGTAATCGTATTAAATGGTTTAATTTTGTTCTAAACGAATATATGTATTAAATATCATAAAATTTTTATCTTGCTATACTTTTATCATTTATCTTAAATATACAGTAATATCTTATCCAGATTTATATCCTTGAATTATTTTTTTATTAAACTAATTATAACTTATGACTAATTATATTGAAGTAAATGAATATTGTAGAAAAAAAAAAAGAAGAATTAAAAATATGTTATATGTTTTTCTTTTTCTTTTTATTTTGTAAAGAATTTGATATCTTAAATAATCATTTGACCATTGACATTTTGATTTCTATATTATTTTATACAATTGATATCTAAAACAATGAATTATTATTTCAGAGATTTCTCAAGGCCAGCGAAGAAGTGAAAGAACTTACTTTTAAGCCTTCAACAACATGTTTACTCGAACTGTATTCATTGTATAAACAAGCAACAATTGGCGACTGTAATACCGGTAAACAAATTTTTCTTTTCATTCGTATATTATATAAAGTGATTCATTGTTTCTGTATCGAAATGACGAATATATGAATAATAAGAATAATTGCGTTTTATTTATTTTCTTTTCTTTTTTCTTTCAGGAAAACCAAACATTCTTGAATTTGAAAAGAAAGCTAAGTGGGAAGCATGGAACAAACAAAAAGGTTTGAGTCAAGATGAAGCAAAAGAAAAATATATTATGAAAGCTAACGACTTGATAAAACACGGTGAAAAGAATGAATAATAAATTAAAGATGAGTTGGTCGAATCGCCCTCTAGTAAATGCAACGAGCACGTCAGTGCTCATACTTGCGGAACGATCGCCTAACTTATAGTTTTGATGAGTTTACGGTTTTGGGAATAAAAAGACATGTATCGCGTTTAAATTATATATATTTTTTTCTAATTACCGGATAAAAAAACCTATACGAGTTTTACGTAAAAATAATTAATAAAACTTGTGCACAATTTTGTATGCATCCTATTTATGAAAAATGGCACGTAGCCTACGTATACGTGTGCATAATATTTTATATATCACATTGTGAGTGTTAAACAATTTCAAGAATATATATATATATATATATATATGTATATGTATGTGTATGTATTCTTTGTACATATTTAAATAAAAGATTATTGCAAAATTAAAAGATTCAATATCTACTATATAATTATATATCCCTAACATAATAATAAATAGGATAGATAAAATAAACAGAATACATACCTGAGAGAGATATATACATACCTGAGAGAGATATATACATACCTGAGAGAGATATATACATACCTGAGAGAGATTTTCCAAATAAATCTAAACTTTAATTTCATTCGTATCTATCGATCCAACTTCTTTTACGTGTTGATTAGGTAATAGACGAGACGTAGATATAAATAAACGTAATTAATAATGTATTTCTTCGCGTTTAACATTTTTTGTCGATATTATTATATATACATTCGCGCATAAGTAACTAAGTACTTAAAGAAAAACATACACAAGAAAAATATAATGTAAACTAGAAGGCTTTCGAGGAAAAGAGGAGGATTTCAGGGAACTATGCGTTCGCCATTTAATTCTAAATGAATATATACCTTAATTAACACTTTGTCGCTTCATAATTATTAAATGACTATGACGAGACAAAAATTAAAAAAAAAAATAACGAAGATAGAAAGAGAAGAAGAAGAAGAAGAAGAGAATAATGAATTATCGTGCTGAGTTACTGAGACAATACAATTTTTATTTAAGGCAATGATAAAGCAATGGGTCTTCTTATCGAAATATCTATACGCACTTGACCGATTCAATGTTTAAAACTTAAAATTATAAATTTTTAATGGTGACACGGCGATACTTGTGATAAGAGCTTAAAATTTAATAATAATTATCAGTTCTGAAATTTAACGACGTATCTTACTCGATTTTTAACACACTCGAGAGAATGATGCGCTTATTATATATGTACGTACGTATGTATATGTATGTATGTATGTATGTATGTATGTATGTATGTATATATATAGATATATCTGACAATTAAAATGAAATAAATTTTTAAGTAAAACATACGATAAATCATTTGGATTCTTTTAATTTTAGAACAAATGATTTCATTATTTTAATATAATCCTTAAACATTGATTTTAAATGATGATATTAAATGAAGGTCGACGAAGCAACCGAAAAGAAAAACAAAATTATATATATATAATTAATATATAAAATTATATATATATAATCGACTCTAGAATGCTATCTGCAGACGTTATTATTACATCGTTTTTCTTACAATCAGAAATTTTAAGTATATTACTATTTCTAATCTCGACATTAATTTTATTATTTTATTATTCTTCCAATCGTATAGATATGTAAATCTATACAGACTTTTCTTTTTTTTTTTCACCGAACATCACTCTCACAAGATACGATTATTAAGTCTGATATATATCCGTTATATTAATTATGTGGAACTTTCCTTCGTTAAGCGACAACAGACGCGATGCCGTAGTAAATAATAATAATAATAATAATAATAATAATAATAATAATAATAATAATAATAATAATAATAATAATATAATTATAATTATAATAATAATAATAATATTAATAGTAGTAGTAATAATAATAATAATAATAATAATAATAATATAATTATAATTATAATATTAATAATAATAATAATAATAATAATAATAATAATAATAGCGATAAAAAAGAAAAATTTACATCAAGTCCATCGTACCGCAACCCAATCGATCGTTAATAATTATTGAGGAAAGGAACCTGAAGCGCAGAGAAATGACGATGCGCGTCTTTTTACTTTCTCTTACCCTTATCCACCTTCTTGACATGTGGGTGATGATGGGTTTTGTTTCTGCTACCCTTTGGATAATCACCATGATGTATTTTTACGGTCTGGCTAATCACGGTAACATCATCGATCCCCTCAGCGACTTGACGACTTGTCGATACTTCGTCGAACCTGATAAAACAAAAACGTGACGAGAGCAGGAGCTTGTAACTATGATCATTCTCCTAGCGTTTGCTTAATTTTGTAACGTTTCTTTGATTTTCTTATTTTTTGCGTGTATTATATATATATATATATATTTTTTTATTATTATTATTATATCTTTTTTCTGTTTTTATTATTTTTTTCTTTTTTTTAGTTATATTTATTTATCTATCGCCACGATCGCTCGAGCTAGAGATCCTGTCACTGCCATACGTCTCTCATCTTATATATGACATTCCGTTGGAAACAATACAATTGAAATGCGTTGGGTACACACACACACACGAAGATAGAGACAAAGAAATGAGTTTGAAAGAGAGAAGCAGCCAAATAATAGTTTCTAATCGAAAAAGCTCAAACTCGATGGACGATTGAAGAAAATAAGAGAAGATAAGTGAAAAGATGAAAGTGAGAATAGATAGAAAAAGAAAGGGGAGAGAGAAATAGTGAGACGGATAGATAAATAGATAGATAGATAGATAGATAGATAGACAGACATACAGACAGACAGATAGACAGACAAAGAGACAGAATAGAGAAAAATACGGATTAAAGATAGCAAAAGATAGTCTCGACGGTCTAACACGCGGTTGGTCCTGAGAGAGAAAACACGACTTGTGGATAATGCTGGTAGCTGGATGCCGTTGGATTAGCAGTACTTCGTAGATATATTTCGAAACGTGACGACAGGATATTTTCTCGATTGCCGATGAGAGATCGAGTCGAATTGAAAGTTTAATTTAACTGTACGTTATTGACTGTGGTACTCCGTTCACCGTCTTGGATTTTAGGACGTCGTTCTCGTATGACATTATGGTTTCCTTCCCGTCTTCGTATATCCTGATAACAAAAAGACAAAAAAAAAAAGAACAAGAGATTATTAAATTGCTTAAATTCTATAGAACATTACAATAATATTTTCCCTTTTGTTTTCTTTTTCTACTTGCTTCATTATCATCATCATCATCATCATCACCATCATCATCAGTTGAAAATATTGATTTATGTTCCTTTTTGTTATAACTTAGAAATGTGAAAAATATCGACCGAAGATCGTTTAAATTAATCATAATCTTCTAAATGACGTTAACGTACTTTGATATAAAGAAAAAAAGATATATATATGTGTGTATTGTGTATATGTATCTCGATCATTACTTTTTGGTGGTTATCTTTTTCCCATTGATGAAACGTGTCGATGTACTGGTTTTTATTGCTGCTCCACCACCTGTCGTTCCGTCGAAGCCAGTAAACGTGCCAAACGAAGTATAATTGCAATATGTTGCTCCTTCAAATACATCGTCGAACGGCGAATGAAAACCCAGACGTCCAAATAACGACGTGTTCAAACTGTTGTTAGAACCATTTCTACCTGGTCCTCGACGAACACCAGGCCCGAACATGCCTAAACAAAAAAATTAATTTTCATTATATACTATACTAGATTATTAAGTAAACTTACTTCTATTTCATTTCAAAGATGGATACCATGTACCTCGCATACAATCTGAAAACAAAAAATTTGCCTAAAAAAGTATCGAGATAGAAAAATTGAATTCTTTTTAAATCATCTAGGAACTTTTGGCCCGTCCTATAACTACCATTATTCTAAATTATCTGTCTCTTCATTTTCTTTATTACATATAATAAGAAAATTATTATTAATATGTAATTACTATTATTATTACTATTAATGTTTGTAATCATTATTACTATTATTAGAAAGTCTAAGGATCCATCCGACAAAAGAAAAGATAAAGTAATTTTCTTTTTTTCTTTTTTTTTTTTTTTTACCAGCAAAAGGATCATCGAAGGACGAGTTGGAAAAGAATTCCTTAAAGACCTCCTCCGGATCCCTAAAGACGAAAGTGGTAAACAATGGCCTGAAGTCACTCTCATGACGTCTCTTGCCACCGTTCATCTGTAGACCCTCCTTTCCATATTGATCGTAAACACGCCTTTTCTTTTCTGTAAAAATTTCACAAACAAACAACAAAATGTCATATTAATATTTCAATCTAATAAATGGATTTAATTGATTAAAGAGCTTTTCATAACAATTTTATTCGTTTCAAAATCCAAGAAGAAGCAGCAAGGGTTCTGCGAATTTCAAATGTGTTAGTCAAATATTTGCTGGGATTGGTAGTTGTTTATGTCGTCTTTTTTCTCTTTCCTTTTTTTTTCTTTTCTTTTCTTTTCTTTTAATAAACAAGGAAATTGGCATGGAAAATCATCGTCTGGGAGAAAAGAACTAATTGAAGTTATTGTTCTTTTAGAAATAGAACAAAGAAAACTAATACAATTTATATATATATATATATAGGATTATTATATATATACATATACAAAGGGATTATTATAGTCGAACGGTCAGTTCTTTTCTCTCTCATTTTTTCTTTTTTTTAAATTATCAAGTGGAGACTGCTTGTTAAAAAGTGCTTTGCTAACAAGGTACACTCATTGTTAAATAAATAATTTGCGCATATCACGATGATGAGTTACGCATCTTGGAAAATAAAAAAGCGAGCGAATCCTGGACAAACACACCACACACACACACACACACTCTCTCTCTCTCTCTTTCTTTCTCTCTCTCTTTCTCAACGCAATGAAAAAAAAAAAAGAAAAATGTAATATATTTCCATCTCTTTTCTACACCTCGTATGTTTTTATAATATCAATTTAGAGATATGGAAAAAGCATATAATAAATTAAGTGCACATAAAAAAAAATTAAAAAACAAAAAAAAAGAAGAAAATCGAGATACAGAAAAAAAAAATATTTAAAAAAATAAAATGAAGAAAAAATAACAAACAATAACAAAAATTAATTTATGAGTATTTATCAGAGGGAGTCCTCCAACAAAAATCAATGATTCCTTTTCTTTTTTATCCTCTTTTTTATAACACTCGCACATGAACGGAAAATCGATTTTAACAGGAGGCTCTCTCAAGGATCTCACAAAGGTAACTCTCGTGCATAAATGATAAATGACAAACTACGAGCAGCAAATAAAAGAGATGATATTTTTCTCTCCGATGTGATCAAACGATCAAACGATTTTGCTTTTCTTTCCTTTTTTTTTCCCTTATCGTTCTCAATTCGATATTGTTATTTTTTTTATCCTTTTTTTCTTTTTTTTTTTTTTTTCATGACAAACGTCCAGCTTTTGCGAACACTTTTCCCTCCCTGTTCATTATTTGCGGCAACACGATTATTAAAATGAATTAAAAGTTCAAAAAGAAATTCTCAATGCTAGGCTAATCTTCAAATCTCTTTATAATGCTTTTTTTTTTCTTTTCTTTTTTTTTTTTCAATGGTACCAAAGTGTCGTTGAAAGGGAGAGTCAAAGTAACTCCGGAAGGTGAATCCACGGCCTGGCCTCGAGGACGCCTTCTGATACAATCGCTGGTCGTAGGTTCGTCTCTTCGCATCTGAACACCCAGACCGAGTGCCATCAGATTGTGTCCGGAAACAAAGATTTTTCGTTGAGCTTCCTCCTTTTAATTTTTTTTTTCTTTTTGTTTTGTTTTGTTTTGTTTTTTTCTTGCCGAGAGTTAATCTTTTCTTTTAACTGTGTTATTTTATTTTATTTTCTTTTTTCTTTTTGTCCTTTCCTTTCTTTTTTCTTACCGTCAAAACGTTTTACGTTCAGTGTACGGAAAAAAAAGAAATAAAGAAAATAAATTGAATTAAGTTAAATTAAATTAAATTAAATTAAATTTAAATTTAAGAAGAATAAAAAAAAATAAAAGAAAATATAACAAAATAAAATAAATCAATTGTTCGATTGTACAAAAGAAACAACTGTTGGGACAAGAGAAAAATCGACGAGCTTCAAACAAGTGGAGTATTTCTTTTTTTTTTCTTTTCTTTTCTTTTTCTAATCCTCTTTCAAATTTAGTGTCATCTAATAGCTATTGTATATAGAATGACTGTGTAATTAGAACTATCACTAAGGCTATTTGAAACATTTGCGATTTTTCATTTCTTCTTTCTTTTTTTCTTTTTTTTTTTTTTTTAAATATAAAAATTTCATTCTTTGAGTTTACAAAAAAGAAAAAAAAGATAGGAAAAGAAAAAAAATTCAGCAAATTTTTCAGATGTCTTTCATAAAAAAGCTTCACGTAGGAAGAGTGAAAAGCGTGCGTTTTTCGAGATAGAGATAGAGAGAAAGAAAAAAAATGATTTTTTATATATATATATATAAATTATTCTACTTGTGGGATTCGCTTTTGGAAGAAAAGCTCTCATGCGAAGCACGTCTACGCCGATGAATAAAATTTATGCTCATCTTTCTTTTTTTTTTTTTTCTATTTCTTTATAAAAATTTTCTTCTTCCTCTTCTGCTTTCCTCCTTGGATTCGATCATAATTAGAATCATCGATTAGAAATTTCTTTTTCCATAATTTTTCCAGCTCCATTTTTTGTTTTTAACTTTATAAGATCATCGACCCTCACTCAATTATATTTTGTCTTTTGTTTTTGTTTCTCTTTCGCTTTTTCCTAAGCAGGAAATATAAATTCTTACCGTCTATCAATACTTCATATGCTTCAGATATTTCCTTGAACCTCTTATTCGCTTCGTCCAAATTTTCGGGATTTTTGTCTGGATGCCATTTCAATGCTAATTTTCTGTATCTGAAAATATCAAACGAGACCAACGATGCAATTACGAATTACATATACATATATACATTTTTATACATTATAAATATATTCTCTTTTTATATGCAATATATTTATTTTTTGAAAGTTCAAGATTTTTTCTGGATATCAAGTTAAAAAAAAAAAAAAAAAAAAAAAAGAAGAAAGAAAGAAAGAAAGAAAAAGAAAAAAAAAAAGAGAGAAAATAAAAATATATTTAAATTCTAACTATACGAAATGATCGATTCAAGAAGACGTAAAGAAACTATTATACTGATATATCATTGAAGTTATAGTTTAATATTTTACAAGGATGTTTTACACAAACTGGTTCATCCAAGAGAAGATCTATTTTATTACGATCGTCATGCCTCGCTTTCGAGAATCGAATATACAAGATCCAACCAACTGTTCTTTCGAATTCGAACTTGGATGATGGCCAAAGTACGGTGTTCTACTTGCTCCTATTGCAGAGCTTTTCATTCAATTTTTCACCGGTAACCATTGAGAAAATGTATTCGTGTTACTTCTTTTCTTTTTCATCCATAAAAACAAAAACAATAACAAAAACAAAAAATTATATACATTCGAATTTGAACGATAGAATTCTTTCATCATTGAAAAATCTTGCCTTAAATCTTAATTTTTTCTACCTTATCTCATATCAACATCGACTTCACTCGAATATATTAAAATACTTTTCTTCTTTCATATAAACTTTCTTCTACCTTTTCTCTACTTTCTTTTACTTTCTTTCTCCTCATAAAATACAAAAAAAAAAAAAAACAAACAAACAAAACAAAACAAAACAAAACAAAAAATCAAATTTGAATAATCGAATTCTTTGATCGTTCAAAAATCTTTTTTCTGAAATTTTAATTTTAATCGCGTCTTGAATTAACATTGCTTTTTCGTTCCGTCATAAAATCGACAAAAAAAAAAATAATTGTTGTTTATTATTGAACTTACGCTTTTTTTATATCACTGCTGGTAGCAGTCCGTTGTACTTCGAGAATCCTGTAGTAGTCGACCATCGTAGTATGTCTTTTATGCTCGGCTATTAGAGCTTAGGCAACCACCTGTCGGACAATGCAATCGTATTTAGTTATAGTAATTAGGCAACACCATTCGATCGGCCAGCTGGCAAGTATCAATATTGAAAAAAGGGGGTCGTTGATAGGACAAGATAATTTGAAAACTATGACCTACCCTAATTTCAATTCGAACTTGTCTCTCTCTCTCTCTCTCTCTCTCTCTCTCTCTCTCTCTCTCTCTCTCTCTCTCTCTCTCTCTCTCTCTCTCCTTCTTTCTCTCTCTCTCTCTTTCAATAATAATTTTAAGATAAAAATTAATTGAAGAAAAAAGAAAAGTTCAACTATAAATTCAATAAATTTTTTCATACCCGTTATAACATTAAAAACGATTATATTTTATCACGTCGGTGCATAAAATTTTGTCTTCCAAATTTTCACAATAGAATTTTACGAGGGTTTTCCTTATTTTTTATTTTTCCTTTTTTTTTACGATAACTTCGTAAATTTATGACAAAGAGCCTTGAAATGTGATTGTTATCGACGATAATTTATTGTCGCTAAGTATAAAGAAATATTCTCTCTCTCTCTCTCTCTCTCTCTCTCTCTCTCTCTCTCTCTCTCTCTCTCTTTTTCTCTTTATGTTTGCCTTTCATGAAGAAAAAATACAAGAAAAGGAAAAAAGAAAAAGAAAAAGGAAACGTTACACATGTATAAACGAATTCATTACTTTTATACTTACTCGCTCGATAAACTTATGTCAGAAGCTTGGCACTAGTTCTAGCGAGATAGGCACAATGTTGCATAGCAATCACCTTTAAATAGCAATAACGCATATCTCACGCTTTCCGGCCATTTATATTATCGAAGTGCATATTTTTATCGATCACAACAATACCGAATCTCGAATTAATATTTTACGAAACAAAAAAAAAGAAAAGAAATTCATAATCGATTAATTATCGTGACGATTATAAAATTATTTTAAAAGATTTCTATTAAAATTTCACCTTTCTCTCCCTCTTTCTTTCTCTCTCTCTCTCTCTCTCTCTCTCTCTCTCTATCTTTCTTCTAATTGCAACCAAAAAGAAAAAAAAACAAAAAGGAAAGAAACGATAGGAAAAATAAAAATAAAGTCAGAAGAAATAATACACATCGAAGAATTCACGTAAATTAAATTTACGATCGATCGCAATTAACTCGAAGATAATCAGCGAAGATCGAAAGGGATCTAAGGGGAATAAAACAAGGAAATCGCTAAGGAACGCGCTAAGTCGAGTAGCGTGAGAGCGAATTCTCGGTAGAAAACTGAGCTCAAAGTCAAAGACTGGACCGACGAAAACGCTAAAGTTAGCCGAACTGAGTATCGAAAATAGTTTGAAACGCGTAGGTGGAGGTCATTACGATATTCCACCCCACCTTTCTTCTCTGCTACCACCAACTTTTTCACCTTTATCTTCGTAGGATTTCTTTTTATTCTTTTCTATTTCTCTATTTTGTTACAGGCACTTAGATGTTTCAATAATGGGGGGAAAAAAAAAAAAAAATACTTTTCTTTCCTTTTTTTTTTATCCTTTAAATAATAAACAATGAAAAAAATGGCAATAGAAAGTTTAAACTCTTATCGATAGAGTAAATTTTTTGTTTAATTATCATTTGAATAACAAATATAAATTTTATTTTATTTATTTCCCACAAGATAATATCTCGAATTAATATAACAATAATAATAATTGATTTTTACGCGTACGTCTTGTAATAAACGAAAATATGAAGTACGTTATTTTTAGTTTAACTCGTAACGTTTTCAATGATCGGTATCACGCACTAACATATGTACGATCCCACTCGCATTCATACTTTACATAAAACAATTTATCATTTTCATCGTCTTTGTAATACCATATATATGAACAGTCTCTTACATATTTAAACTTCCCAACTAAATATAATACCATCATTTTATTTTGGTCGATCCCAATTTCTAATTTTCATCGATGCATACTCCTCAAACATTACACAATGCAATTAAATGAAAATACAAAAGGATTAAAAAAAAGAGAGAGAGAGAGAGAGAGAGAGAGAGAAAGAAAAAGAAAAAGATAAAGGAAAATTATCACGATCGGGCAAAATTCCAAGAATGGTAAAATTTAACATACTCGTCATCGATCTGGACACTTAATATTTTTAATCGTAATAACATTTGATTCGAACTTTAGAACGTTCGATGTTGTCGTTTTAACGTGCTGAAAAGTGCGCCAAGATCAACATTTCAATCATTTGCATCGGCAAAAATTCTTTCGAAGCGAAGAACAGACAAATAAAAATAAAAATAAAAATAAGGATAAAATTAAAAAAAAAAAGTAAGAAATAATTATAATAATAATAATAATATTATTATTATTATTATTATTAACACAAAATAATAACATCAAAGTCTCGTAACGAGTTATAGCCGAATAGGGTTCTCAAAGTAGGACAAGTAGAAGATACCTTCACGATCACGACCTTGCTTCTCTCTCTCTCTCTCTCTCTCTCTCTCTCTCTCTCTCTCTCTCTCTCTCTCCTTCTTTCTCCCTCTCTCTCTTTTCTTCCTTCATAGTCGATAGGAACAAGTTACGTTATGAACTCTTTCCGTGATGATTAGATCTCGAA
This sequence comes from Vespula pensylvanica, assembly GCF_014466175.1. Taxonomy (NCBI): domain Eukaryota; kingdom Metazoa; phylum Arthropoda; class Insecta; order Hymenoptera; family Vespidae; genus Vespula; species Vespula pensylvanica. Next base: position 7,142,980 of record NC_057691.1, on the reverse strand, counting down.
GGTGTTAGTTCGCAAATAGGAGAGAGAAACAGCCATCACCCTCCTATCTATGTATCTATCTATCTGTCTATCTATCTATCTATTTCTCTCTCACTCTCTCTCTTTCTTTTTCTCTCTGTCTTCGCCCTAGCTTACGTGCACAATTTTTGTTGGCAACTACTAGTACTACTATACGATGGATTTCGCAAACTTCTGCTTGAGTCAGACTCGAACGAAGTTTAGTCACGACACGTTAATATCTCTTGTTTTTCCACGCTAAATGGGAAAGATGGATAGATAAATAGAACGAAAGAGAAAAAGAAAAAGAAAGAGAAAGAGAAAGAGAAAGAGAAAGACGAAGACAAACGCACGGGAAAAAAGGAAGAGAAAGAAAAGGCAGCGAAGAGGAGAGAGACGATAAATTAAAATTAGAATTAGAATAAAAATTAGAATTAATTCGTAGTTTATATTCATAGAAATGTCGGTCAAAAAGAAAAGAGATAAAAATATGAGGAACGAGAGAAAAAAGAGAAAGAGAGAATAGACAAAGAAGGAAAGAGGATCTTTCTTCCTCTTCTCATATTCTTCCTCGAAGCCAAAACCAAAATGATTCTGATTAATCGAGATCGTCAAAAATGGAAACCGAGAGAGAGTTCTTCCGCACTAAATTATCATAAATTATTATATTTAGATATATTATTATTATTATTATTATTATTGTTATTTATTATTATTGTTGTTGTTGATTTTGTTGTTGTTATCGTTGTCGATAATAAAACTTTCTATCGGTTAGACTCATGTTTAAAGCAGAACTCTCATACCGGAAGTTATAAATGTCTATCTTAATGAACAATCTTTTCTCATGAACGACAAAGAGAACTCGTGCCAATAGCACCAGAAAATACTTAGATATCTTCGAAAGTGTTCGAAATGATTTGAAGGATAAAGAAATTGTACTCGCGAGACAGGGAGTTAAATCGAAAATCGTACGTACAGTTTTCTCGATATATCGACTCTGTACTTTTTACTGCGTTTGTATATGTGTATATATCAGAAGAGTGAACACGGTGATTCATATTTTTCATGTTCAAACGAAACACGAAAGGTATAGTACTTACGTAGCAAACACGTTTATCTCCTACGCATGCATGCTAATCATTGAAACTAAAGAACGAGTGGGCTTTTTTCGAGGTCTCCATTTTGACTTTCGATTGTACGTACGTATGTATGTACGTATTTATATAGGAAAACTTTTTTTTTTGTTTTTGTTTTTTCAATAATCGATTTTAACAATCTACGTATATAGGTTCGAATATCGAAACGAAAGAACATCGATAATAGATCTCACAAGAAATCGAGCAAAAAAAAAAATATCATTTATCGATTCTTCCTAGTTCTCTATCTCTCTCAAATTTTAATTTAGTTTTAGATAATTTAGATTTAGATAATATAGATGTAGACTTAATACTTGATTTCTATGACGATGATGTATAGAAAAGAAATATTAGAGAAAAATATGTCTTATCGATAATCAATCAAAATGTCGATTATCAACTATTGATCAAAATGTCGATTATCGATTCTTCTCTCCCTCTCTCTCAAATTTAAATTTATATTTAAACCTAATATCTAATTTCCATATGACGAATAAAAAAGAAATATTAGAACGACATATATATGAATCCATAATAAAAAAAAAGAAAAGAAAGAAAATAAAAAAAATAAAAATAAAAAAAAAAAAGATAAAATTTGAAGGATGCGGAAAAGAAGCGACAAACGACGCCATTGTCATCGTCATCGTTGTCATCGTCCTCGTCGTCGTCTTCGTCTTCGTCTTCGTCGTTGTGTCAAGGTGGGCGTCCTTATGCGACTCTCGCGAGGGTGCTGACGTCAGATTTACATATATGGACACAGGACGACGTATCCAAAGAAAAAGGATTTCAAGAGATAGAGAAAGAGAGAAAGAATTGGTTCCTCTTGAAAGTAAAAATGTATAATTTAAAGGACTCCGAAAGATTAGATAAACGATTTCTAAAGGTAATCCTAAGGAAGAAGAATGCGTATAAAGAGGATTAACGATATTACACGTTTGAAATTTGAGATTCATTTCCTTTCGGAATGTCCATCTGGGGTCCTGCTTTTTCATCTTATGAGTCAGACACAAAGAGACGCTCTTTTCTTCTTTTTCTTTCTCTTCCTCTTTTTAATCTTTCATATCTTTATGTACACGAATCAATTTTATATATATATATATATATATATATATATATATATATATGAAAATTAAAAAAAAAGGAAAGAAAAATTGTATAGGTACATACTTAATATATATATATTTTTTTTCAAAATATTAAATATTAAAAATTAAGTAACTGTCAACTATAAAAAATCGTTACGAACATCTAGGACCTGAATCAAAATGTTAATATACAATTTTGTCTTTCTAAATTGAAAAAGAAAAAAAAAAGAGAGAGAAAAAGTTTTTTCTATTTTTTACAATTTCCTGTTAATAAGGATACGTCCGTTTGCCGAAAGATAATTGTCGAGTTTAGTTTCACGAGAAGCTAAACTCGATAAATTTATCGACCAACACAGTGAGATACTCGGTAAACCCACAGTACTCTGCGACACCGAGAGAAATCGACAATGCAAACAAGCCATAAGGATGAACGCAAATTTTATCAACTGTACCTCCTCTAACTATCCTCTATTGCTGGTACTGCTAAATACATATGTATATGCATAATGCATAATATAACGAGCTTACCAGTGTCAACGTACTAGACGTATGTATATTCGTATGTACAACCGTTGGAAGCCATTTTCGAAAGATGATTGTTACGAGAAAATATGTTAAACGAACCATGAATTTTTAACGAAATGCATCGACTTTTTAAGTTAGAAAAATTGATGCGAAGTTTGTGATCCGAATAAAAATTGATACCATGACACCATTTGACCCAAAGAAAAGCAAACGAGAATCAGAAAATAAAAGTGAAGAGAATAAAGCAAAAAGATAAATAAATAAATAAATAAAATAAAATAAAATAAAAATAAAAATCATGCATGTCAGCAGAGAAAAACCACGAAGTCAAGCTTTTTGATATATTCAAACGCGTCGCTGATATAATCTCATCGCGGTACCGTACCGACAAAATTGCGTAATTTTGATAAACACTATATTCATCACCTTGTTCGCCTTGCAATAATAAATCACTTTAGAATGCGAACCACTGTGAACAGAAGCACTTTCGAATAATCTCCCTTTTGATCCCCGACCCTATCTATCTTTATTAATTATCTCTTAATATTATACTTCCGTGTGAAAGAGTAGAAAATGGGAGGGTGAATTTTAAAAAAAAAATCTAACAAATTTATAACGTATATCCTGGATAATTGATTAACCGTATACGATAGGTTAGAAATAGATTCGACGCGGAAGAGAAAAAGCCCGGGAAATTCGAATTAAAACGAATATACGAATATACGAGTAATAGAAAAGATATGCATAAGGAAAAGAAAAGAAGAAAAAAAACATGGCGGCAATCGCGTTGCATCGTTAACTCGCGATTAATGGCGGGCAAATTCAAACTTGGAAATGTAAAAAAAATTCAAGTATCGTATTTACGAAAAAAACAATTCTCTAAGTAGACATAATGATATGGCACATGGTATCAAACGAATACGAGTGATAACAAGCAGTTCGCGTGCAGGAAACATTACGGTGAACGTGAGCTCCGTTAAATCGCGTAACCGTTGTACTAATAAAGAAGAATTTCATTAATATGGATGACACCGCTTGAATTTTATACATGAAGCCCTGTTATCGTAACAGTGACACTGATATACATACTACGCATAACGATCAACATGAATCTCTGTTTTTGAACTGTTCTTATTTCCCCGGTTTTTTATTTTATTTTATTTTATTTTTTTCTTCTCTGCTTCACTTTTTTGTTTGCTTTTTTTTTTTTACGAATCACAAGATTTGTAACAAAAAAATTTTTTAAATCCTCGTATCTTTTTATAGAGAAAAAAAGAAAAAAATTATTCTGATTCAATTCGTTCGTTCGTTCGTTCATTCGTTCATTCGTTCATTCGTTCGTATATTTAAATGGTGCACAATGCACACCACTGTATATGATTGCACCAATTGTTGCAATTATTTCAATGATCGTCGGGTAACGATAAACGAAGACAACGTTCAAATCACTCGACAGTTTTATTGATGGTAGCTAAAAATAGGGATCGATGTAAAAAAAAAGAAAAAAGAAGGAATTAAAAAAAGAAAAGAAGAAGAAAGAAAAAACAATTTTTCTCGATAACGTCTAGCTAAATATCGCGCCATTATACAAGATGAAACCTCGAATGCTAGAGTCTCGTTTTAATATCCTCAACCAGACACAGTTATCGTGTTATCGTCAGCTTTCTAATGGATATCGAACAACGATACGAGAAAATTCTCAAGAGATTTCATGTTACTCTTTGATGAGATTACAAAGCTTTTAATTTCCGATTAAATAATTATAAAAATATGAATAATCGATACATATATATATATATATATATATATATATATATATATATATACACGGAGGAAGAAAAAGTCGTATTGAGAACGTTTTACGACGCAACCGAACGAAATCAATAACTTTTCGAGGAAAAAAGGAGCGCACACGTATATAGAGAAACGGTTAAAGAACGATGTATAGGATCTTTTATGAATCATTATGATATCACGTACATTGGGTTATCGAACGACTATCACACTACTATACTACTATTGCTATTGCTACTACTACTGCTACTACTTTTCTACTACATCAGTTGATTCCACCAATAGGCTTAGTACGAGAAATTATTTAAAAGTAAAATGGATGTGAAACATAACCTACAAACTTTCTACTTTTCTACGTATGCGACTGACGCCGTTATAATCTTCTATCTGTATAATATATCTCTTACGATGAATATAATTATTATTATTATTAGAAGACACGAAATGCACGTTAAAAGCATAAGTTAATATAGAATCGAAATAATACGAGTCGTCTAATCGTAAATATGTTCGTAAATAACCAACAAAATAATTTACGTCGGACTCGATGAAAGATCAATACGATGATGACTATGTGAATCAAATAATAAGCAAACAAATAAATAAATAAATATATAATATATCTAATTGAAAGATAAGAATTATTAATTATTAATAATAAATAATTAATCTCTTCATTCCCAAGATTCACGAGAATATTCTACGATACATCATAATAAATTCTTCGAACGGACATACAGCGACACTTTGTACAAGATATAGAGACATAGAAAATAATAGGCCAAGATCACAAACACAGCAAACGCGATGCTTACAATTGGTTACCTTCCTGATTATTCCAACAACATGGCACATATGTAATCACGAAATTCTTACGTGTATGTAAATCAATCGATCGGGAAAACGTTTTTATTAATACCGAGTATAAATATTTTACTAGGTGGAGTCGAACTCCCTTCGTTTCATTTTTTTACGCAACGCACAAATATAATCATTTGAGGAAACCGTACTCCAATCACGAGTTCAGAGAAATAGAGAGAGAGAAAGAGAGAGAGAGAGAGAGAGAGAGAGAGAGAGAGAGGGAGGGAGTAGGACGATTTTCAATGATAGCAAAAAAAAATCACAAAAAAGGAAGGTAATGTGTACTTAATCCGCTGGTACATACGTACGTGTACGTAGTATATAACTACGCGGAGAAGAGAGAGAGAGAGAGAGAGAGAGAGAAGAGAACGTGTATGTAACGGCCAAGCTCGGACATTCGCACGATGGTCACCCTCAATAAGAGGCTAAAGGGCAATCCATCGCATCAGCAACTAAAAAAATATAAAATCTAAAAAAAACTTGAAAGCCCGATCTCCGACGTTGAAATTAAATGTTCGACGATGACGATGATGATGAAATTACGAATCGTATTTTTCTTTCTTTTTTTTTTTTTCTTTTTTCTTTTTTTTTCTCATCTCGAAATTATCAAGGTGGTTCGTACCATAAGCTAGAGAGAGAGAGAGATGGAGAGAGAGAGAGAGAGAGAGAGAAGAACGTAAAACTACCTCCCTTTATCGTTCTCACGAAAAGACAGGAATAAAAAAAAAACATGGGGGAACCTAATGTTCTACGTACGTCATATAAAAATTCACTCACCGCAAAGTGGTTCCTCCTTTCACGTCGACCAATCGCACTCAATAACAAATTTAATGCACAAAAATAAATGATTTTTCTGACCCGGAGAAGAGACACGGACCGCGGACAGGGAAAGACAGAGTACACGACAAAAGTAGAGAAACGATGCTAACGCTTGAAGTTGCTACAAACAAAGGTCGATATCTAATATGGCGTATAATATGTTTCGATCCTTCTAGACTCAACCTACCACAGATGGACCTATAACAATTGAACGATATAAATAACCTTAATCGCTATATGTTCTTTCCGTTGATTGATCGATTTAATTAGTTGACAAGAAAACGTATAAATAAATTAACGTTTATAAAGTAAATAATAATAATAAGTAAATTTATGCGATATTAAAAAAAAAAAAAGGAGAGAAAGAAAGAAGAAGAAAGCTTAAGGAAAATTTTCATGAGAGGACAGAACCGAACTACCAATCAGAATACGAGTTACGACGATAATACGTTGATCAAAGAGAGTTCATATAATGCGTCAATTTTTTTTCGACGAAATAAATTATTTTATCGTCGTTATTGTGAAGAAACGATTATTGGAATAAAATATTTTCAAAGAAGATTATTTAATGTTCTACGATATCTTTGATACATCATGCAAATATGCCTTTATGAATGAAGTCAGTTTGTCATATATGGATGAACTGTATATGTGAGAATCTTTATTTAACAATGTTATATTAACACATATATCTGATCGAAGGATTATCAAAGAAAAACGTGTGGTGTATTTACGTTTAAATTGAATCAATATATAAGAGGTAATGTAAATTAATTCTAATATATTAAGACTGTAAAATGCAGATAAAAATGTTTGATCGAAATTAGGAGAAAAGTTTTAAAGGAAAACATGGCAAGAGTACCGGATCAAGAATTAAAAAAGGCATTTTCGGAATTGCACGAGAAAATGGTAGATACCACGCAAAAATTAAAACTGGCTGATGTACAAATAGAAAAATTAAAACGTACGAAACAACGTGCACAACTTACCGTTAAAGAGATAACCTCTTTGCCACCGGATACAAGAACTTACGAATCCATTGGTCGAATGTTTTTATTTGATGATATTGAAAATATTAAAGTCGGTTTGGAAAATAGAATGAAAGCTGTAGACGAGAAGGTTCAAACTTTAGAAAATAATAAAACTTATTTGCAAAAGAGTCTGAAAGAGAGTGAAAATAATCTTAGAGAGATGATACAACAAAGACAAAGTAAAGATGCATCCGGCTGAATATTATTTCGAAATTATTCATTATATTTCTCAACGAATATGATACTTCATTAAAGATGCTAATTGTTTCAATATTTCTTTTGATATTTTAATTTATCATTATGTTAATGTTTCACTCATCATTGTCTCTATTGAATTGTAACATTTTCTAAATGCTATTAAAGATATAAATCGACGTATATACGTGTTTTTTGTTTCTTATTACTCGACATTCTGTTCAATAGAATATGCAGTGCATGCATACATCCATTCGTATATATATATACACACACACACACACACACACACACAATGTATACACACAAACATATTCTAGTATAAATTTTCAAAGATCGAAACAAACAATTTGTATGTTACTACTTTTCGTTTATTTCGGTATCTTTTTTTTTTCAAATCCCTTAATCTCTAAAAAAAAAACAAGAAAAAAATTAAAACAATAATTTAGTAGATTTCACGAGTAGAAAGTAAGATACTTGAATGGGGGGGATAGAAAAGACCGAATAATTAATATATACTCACGTAACGCCGTCAAATTCTTTGTTTTTTTTTTTTTTTTTCGTTTCATGTAATACATTAGTCGTCCAACCAATGTGTAATAGTGCATGAGGGCACGAGATACTTTGTTTTTTTTTTTTGCCATTTACAACTATGATATTTTCGAAATTGCAGCGCGACAATGTATGTACAAATATTATTATTATTAATATTATTATTATTATTATTAATATTATTATTATTATTATTAGAATTAGTTCTAAACTTAGGTAAGGTAGAAGACAAAATTTCGAAGCATATATTGTAGACGTACAGTGTTAAAAGAATTTACTTTTCTTCTCTATTGTAAGTATATGACATCCATGTGTGTGTGTGTGTGATGATGAATATTATTATTATTATTATTATTATTATTAATATTATTATTTATTATTTATTATTATTATATTGCAAATTTTAAATCCGTTGATTATTAAAAACGTCATATTGTGAAAACGGTACATCGTTTTGATCAGCTTCTTTCAATGTGTTCCTTCTATTCGAATTATACGAAATGTTGGTGAATGTGTAAATTTATTCCTCCGGATCATACAAACTTTTTTTTTCACTCACCTTACCCCTATTATATAATATTATTTTGACTTGAAAAATTGACCGAGCATCGAATTGTGAGATACAATAAAAAAGAAAAAAATATATATATATCGTCATATAACTAACAACATAACCCGTGCATTACAATAGTACATCACGCGTGACAATCTCTCGGATACAATATCAAATGTCAGTCTTAACTAAAATGATTGCCTTTGTTCAATGTCCTAACTCTCTCATTCTTTCTCGCGCGCTCTGTTTCTTTTTCACTCTTGCTCTTTCTCTCTCTCTCTCTCTCTCTCTCTTTATTTTCTCGCACTCTTTCTCTATTTCGTATTATATCCTGACGAATTTCCATAACGAAATTCGAAGAAATTATTGACTCCTGATTATATCTTCTCACTTATTACACGCCAGTTAGCTAATTAACTCCTTTTGCATCCGAGCGAACTATTGTCACTATTTTTTTTTTTTTTTTGTTACGAATAAATTACAAGAATACATCGTTTAAATCAGCACACCTTAAAGTTGTAAATTCCAAATAAAATTATTTGTTCTTAAATAAATTTAAGTAAAACGTATTCTTAATATTACATGGATACACAGCGGCTCGATCGAGAGATATAAATCATTCTTAATATCACATATATATATATATGTGTGTATGTACATACGTACGTACGTATGTATGTATATATGATATATGTATGATGTGTGTAGTAAGTGTGTATGTATGTATGATGTAGTAGGTATACACGCATGCATATATATATATACACATACATATATATATATATATATTTAAAAAAATAATCCACGTCCCTTGGGTAAAAACCGCTTGCATTGATATAAAACATGAACTCTTGATGCTAGTTGCCGAATGTACATATAATAAATACAGGTATAATGTAATTTAATAATAAAGTGTATTACGCTTTAAAAATCCTCAAATCTTACCACCTCTCATAATGAAAATTCTGCTAGAAATCATATTGTAAGAGAAAAAAAATAATACAGCGCAATATTCTTTGTTGTTGTTGTTGTTGTTAACGTCGATTATTGTTGTTGTTGTTGTTGTTGTTATTGTTGAATTAATGCAACCAGCGCCAATATTCGAATTCTTTTAGAAGAATTCAACATTTTATGTTCAAGCTACGATAGAAAGAATCATCTCTTCGTATCAAGTTAACAATTGTTCTTGTTCGAGCGAGGGAATCGGTCTCACTGACCTGTAAAACCTTGAGGTGGTTGACCCGGTACTGAGTATTGTGGTCTAAAGTTTCCAAAATTGGCGGCTCCTGCAAACGTGGCCGGCAATTGTCCTCCAGAAAAACCTGCAGGAAATTGTTGTGCCAATAATGCAGCTTGACCGGCTTGAGAACTATTACCTCCTGGAGCAGTTGCGGCTAATCGACTCAATATCGACCTCTCGGACATTTGAAGTCTTTGAGCAACCGGAGGAATACGTGCTAATGTTGCTGGTAAACGACTGACATCTGATTTCATATCAGACAATAATTCCTCCAATTGATTTAATACCTATAATCATTTGAAATTTATACAAAGTTAGAAATCTAATTTAATTTAGTATCATACAAATATATACATAATATAAATAAAACAGCGACTAATAATAATTAATAATTAAATTAATTCTCTAAATTTATTGATATTGACGAACCTTGTGCAGTACTGCATTCGCAGGTTTATTGCCAGCAAGGCTTTCTTTGCTAAGGTGTTGATGTGATTCGGCAAGGCACTCAACTTCGGCGAATCGGGCATTGAGACTCATTGCAGGATGATTGGGATCCTGCGTTAAGTTCAGGTACGCGGCCCTCCTCAATTGTTCTTCTATCACTAATGCCTGTTCCAGAAGTTTGAAACGCCTGGCCAAAAATTTATTTTTTATTTCTAAAAAGTTACCCTTTCCGACGTCCATCTTGAATGGTTCGTTAATTATTGCGAATCTGCAATAAGTAATATAAATCATTTGTAAGAGATATGCGACTGAAGGAATATTTAGAAGTATTGAATAAGTATCAGAGTTCGTTCATTTACCTTATATCATTTTGAATGTCTTGCCAACGACCGTATCCATGAGTGACGATACCAGCCAATAACCAGTAATCGTGTCTTCGATGCCAAATTTCATATTCACGACCAGGTACAGCAGCTTTTTCTTCATTTAACCACAAAGTATGCAGTTCCGTGAAACCACCGTCAGCAATATTGAACATGAATTTACGCTTAGGTTTAAGTATTTCAGAATCACAGTCCTTTGTATCCTTCTCCTTCGTATCTTTATCCTATAATTAATTTTTCATTACAATCAAGTTGAAAAACCTTGACTGTTCGCAAAAAAAGAAAAGAAAGAAAATAAAGAAAACATCATTTTCACGATTATAAAAATACCTCTCGTTTCTCCGTTTCCTCTTCATCGTCTTTAACGATAACAACATCCTCCTCGGATTCCTTTTGCTTATTTTCTCCTGTCTCCGTTTTTACATCATGTTTTGTCGAACCTTTCTCATCCTTTCCATCATTCTTATCCTTATCCTTATCCGATATGTCTATCTCCATTTCCTTTTCTTCCTTTTTAATTTCTTTTTTTATTTCCTTCTTAATGTCTTCCTTATCCTTTTCTTTATCCTTACTGCCGTCATCCTCCTCTTTGTCTTTAGAATCTTCTTTGGGATCTTTAGAATCATTACCCTAAAAGGAAACATGAAAATGAATCTAATGACATAGAAAATCTAAAAAGAAAAGAAAAAGAGAGAGAGAGAGAAAAAAAATGGTGGACAGTTAAAAGTCGTCAAAGTTTTCTTTACAAACCTCTTTTTCCTTTTGGTCGTCCTTGGAATCCTTTGTCTCTGATGAGTCAGCATTAGCTTTGTTATTTTCACTAGTCATCGTGCCAGATGCGGACGTGGGCGTTGGCGTAGCAGCAGGACTGGGACTAGGTGCGTTCGAAGTAGCAGGTGTTGCGCTTGTACTACTAGTGCCTGTTGCTGCGTCACCAGTAGCATCTACCTTTACTGGTTCTACTGGTTTACGAATCATTTCTGGCATGGAATAATATCCATTAATGTGTTCAAATTCTTGGACCTTTTTCCTAATCAAAGACATTACGCCGATTCTCGTTAAAACATGTTGTCGGCTAAGACCTTCTCTTGGTACCCCATCCGCAAATGTTTCCGCATTATCGGCACCTGGCTCGCAAAGGTGTCGCATAAAAAGTGAAACGTAAGCTTTGAAATTCTTTTCTGACTTCCCTCTTAGATCTCGTACCAACCACTGAGAATTAAATGCATCTTGCGGAGGCATACCATAACGCATAATAGCATTTAGGAATGCTTTTCGTTGTCTAGCATTAAAACCCAATACCTCAATGTTACCATTTACTCGAGCAAGTAACGGAGGAAGAGGTCTATCCTTTTCATCTCGCCTTTCCAATCTTCGTCTACTTCTACGAGATAACAAATCTCCGTCGCCCTTTTCATCGAAGTCATCGTCCTCCTTATCGTCGTCACTCGGTGCACTAAAGTCGCTGTTATAATCCGACAAATTTTCTTGCCACGGTTGATCGTCTCTTGCACCTTGATCACCCGTGACACCACCGTCGTTATAATTAACTTGTTTCCGAACTCTTTTACCCTTTCCAAGTGTTCTAGCTATATCTTCTTGTTGTTGCTCATAATGATGCCTCAATAACTTGATCCAATACGCTGGATCAGTATTTTCAGCTTCTTGCTTAATAATCTCGGTGTCCGCTTCTTCTTCGGTTTCACCTTCTTTCGTAACGTAAGAGGCAACTTTAAACGAACTTAAGTACTCATTCGCCCAATTTTCCTTTTGCTCAATACCTTCCTTGCTTCTATCCAACAATTCGGCTACTGCTTTATCGTCGTAATGAATTGCTTCATCTTCCTTACCTTCTTCCTCTTTAAATAATTCTTCGGTACCTGTAGAAAAGCAAGTTACGATTTAATATTTTTTACTTTATAAGAACAAAATGTTGATATAACGTGTTCGCGCGTGTGTATATATCTCCCAATTAAAACTTACCAAATCGAAGAATATCATCGAGTTCTTGTTTGCTGAAATTAGCACCTTTACCACCCATGCCTGGTCGAACAACCAAATGTGTAAGCATCATTTTACGTTTAGCTACTTGCGTCACTCTTTCTTCAACCGAGTTACGAGTGACAAACCTATAAATCATAACTTTATTGGCTTGACCAATTCTGTGTGCTCTACTGAACGCTTGAATGTCGTTATGCGGATTCCAATCGGAATCATAAATGATTACGGTATCTGCTGTTGCCAGATTGATACCTAATCCACCAGCACGCGTCGAGAGTAAAAACACAAATTGTTGTGCACCAGGAGCATTAAATCTATCGATAGCTTCCTGTCTCTGTGCACCTGTAATGTTACCATCTATTCTCTCGTATTTGTATCCTTCTCCCTCTAAATAATCTTCGAGTATATCCAACATCTTAGTCATCTGAGAGAATATGAGAACTCTATGACCATCGTCCCTTAATTTCTTTAACATCTTGCTCAATAAAACTAATTTTCCAGCAGCTTTAATTAATGCCGATGTCTCGTAATTTCCGTTAGGTCCAGTAGGTGCTTCTTGCGATGCAGCGGGAAATAAGTAGGGATGATTGCAACACTTCTTAAGATCCATCATTATATTTAATAAAGATACTTGTTGGCCTCCACCCTTAGGATTAAGAGCTTCGAAGTTTCTCGTTAAAATATATTTGTAATATTTCTTTTGCATCGGTGATAATTCAACTCTGACTATGAATTCCGATTTGCTTGGCATATTCTGTTAAAATAATTCATGATGGAATTAAAAAAAGAGATAGACGAATAAAGATATGTAAATAAATTAACGAACCTTCAAGACGTCAGCTTTTAATCGTCGCAACATGTGCGGTCCAAGCATCTCGTGTAATTTTTTTACTTGTTCTTCCTTCGAGATATCAGCGAATTCATTTTGGAATGCTGCTAGGTCGTTGAATTTGTCTCGACATAAGAAGTTCAATAAGTGAAACAATTCTTCTAAATTATTCTGTAACGGTGTACCGGTTAGCAAAAGTTTGTATGCAATATTGTAAGATGCAAGTAATCGGAAAAATTTCGACTGATTCGATTTCAATCTATGAGCCTCGTCAACGACAAGTACAGCCCAATCTATCGAACCCAAACAAGCTGAATCTATGGAAATCAATTCGTAACTTGTTAATAATACGTTAAACTTTATTTGAGACGATCTAATCTTAGATGCTCGGATGCCACGAACAGCTCCTTCTTCAAAGGACAATTCGTTTTCACGGATCACCATTCTGCTATCTTTGTCACCTGTTATTTCAAACGATAATAAGATTTTTATTACATGTGATAATTGCACGCGTGATATGAAAGTAGTTACTGATAAAATTAGCTTGTACTAACCAACATAGGTAACGCAGTAAAAGTCAGGTGCCCAAGTTTCAAATTCACGTTCCCAATTAATAATCGTTGAGAGTGGAACAGATACAAGAAAAGGTCCTTTACAGTGGCCTTCTTTATAAAGAGAATATAAAAACGTTATGGTTTGTATAGTTTTGCCTAGACCCATTTCATCCGCTAATATAGTATCTATGCCTTGTCCCCATGAATACCTCAACCAATTTAAACCCTACGCACAAAACAACATCATGAATTATTTTCAATTATTATTCATTGTTAAATATCATATAATAGAGGAACAATTACCTCTAATTGATAAGGATGTAACTGCATTCCTGTTTGATCCAAATACTCCGGTTGACGTTCGTACTTTTTCTTAAGATCGGTAGTTGGTTTATCTGGCGGTGGTGTGTAACGTTTCGGTGTTCTCTCTTCGTCATCGATGAGTTCGCGTGTTTTAGACTTTTTACCCTTACCTAATATAGTATTATTGTATTATTTAAAAAAGAAAAAACAAATAAAAATGAAGAAAGATAGCAATAGTATTTTTGATACTCACAGATACAAAAATTCTTACCTTTCTTACCCTTACGAGACGAACTACCATCGCAACAATTTGCTGCCCTTAAATCTAAGTAATATTCTATAGCTTGTTTCAATCCTGGTATATCTTCGTGTTCATCTTCCCAAGTAGCTTGATCGTAGCCTAGTTCTCTCCATTTAACAAGATATATCGCTCGACCGTCTCGTTGAAGTCTGTGGTTAATGACTCGATGAACAACGAGCCATTCAGGACGTACACCATAACGATAAAATCGTTCTTCTAAATTATATTCATCTCTATTAGTAGCACCATCTTGTTCTTTCAATCTCTTTACACGAGAGTCACTTTCATCCAATGGTTCTTCTAATTTCGGCGGTTCATCCATATCGTATTTACGCGAGTAATTTCTGAAAATAGAATCTAATGAAGTAACCATTCCTTTTTCTTTTTTTCAAATCATCTTATTCTTTCTATAATTCAAGCAACTAAATGAATATCAATCGTCTATTAATTACCTGAACATAAGTGGATGGAAAACATCCAATTGTAGTTCTGTGACCCAATCACAATGCCAATAAGACATATCGGCCCACTTTACGAAAAACTCGCGTATTTTACGTTGCTTTGGTGCTGCTTTGCTTGTTGAAGGTTCTTCTGATGGCGTTTCCGGGCATTCTTTCCACCTCCACGTTAATATTTTTGCAACTAAAGTAATTTATAGTAATATCAACAAATGGTGATAATTAATATTGTTTAATAATCTTTTAATAAGTATACAAAAATAAGGACAGTTTACCTTTGCCACGTAATGGCGGACAAGAACACCTAGGACATTTCCAGTCACCATCTGGAATTTCTGACAGGGGAGGATTTAAACAATGTGTGTGATAAGCACTTGTGCAACTATCACAACACAACAATTCACCACCATCTTTACACACTCTACAAAACTCCATATGTTCATCGTCATCTTCTGCTGCACCTAATGAAGATAATAAACAATTTGTAACATAAATTTGACAGTATACTTGAACAAATGTGATGGGTAGGAAAAAGGGATCGGGAGTCCAAGGAAGGTACCTGCAATACCTTCTCCTTCGCAATGAGGACAACTCCATTTTCCTTCTGGTGTTTCTTCTAATTCAGGTTCTAAACACACCAAATGATATGCTCTTGGGCAGGTATCACATAATATGATTTCTCCACCTTGTTGACACACTTCGCAGTAATCTTGATGATCAGTCTGAATATAGAGAAAGAGAAAATTTATTCTTTATAGCGCCGAATAAAAATAAATATATTTTGTTTCGTCGCAAATATAAATTTGTAAGCTAAACTACCTGAAGACCTTCTTCTCCATCTGGAAATTTAGATGTAGTTTTTGTCTTCTTTTTCTTCTTAGTTTTGTTGCCGATCTTAGTCTTTGCCTTTCTGCGAACAGGAGGTTCTGCCGGTGGTTCAACCTCACCCTCTTCTGCGCCTGCCTTCATGTTTCCATCCCCACCAGATCCTTTTTCTGCATTGGCCAGCATTTGTTCGAACTCCATGTCGGAATCGCGATCAGACCCTGCCCCGCTTCCCTCCGCCTCTTCATCCTAATTAAGGGAAATACACCAATTACACAAGCAACACATAACTCGAATTAATTGCACAACGTCACGGAATTGTTGCAATCAATTAAAAATCACATACTGAACTTCCCCTTTTACGTTTTCCAAGTTTTATTTTAAGCGTTGGTACTTTAGATGCTTTTTTGCCTTTTTTAGCCCTAGTTCCTCTAGACTTCCTTTTTCGATCACTATCCTCGTCGTCGTCCTCTTCATCCTCGGCCTCTTGCACCGGTCCACTGCGATTTGTTCTTACATTTCTGCTATCGTCATCCACATTTGTAGACGACGCATCTGCATCCGGTTGGGTGTGTGGATTCAGCTCGGAGAAGTCTCGCCACTTAGCTGCTACCAGCATCATCAGTTTGGACATGGGAACCTGTGCATAATGCATTCAGAAATAAATTGTAGAACATTGAGAATTAAAAAAAAAAAAAGGAAGAAAAAAAGAAGAACAAAAAAGAAAAAAGAAAAAAAAAAAGAAAAGAAAAAAAAAAGTAAGACATTATTTTTCTTTCTCTAAATAATAAAATCACTTACTTTAGGATTTTCTTTTGCTAAAAGTGGTCTAACATGTTGTTGAAACAGTTTGTATGTCGTTAAATTTTGAAAATCTGCATCAGAGTATTCTATTTGTACATCAGTTAAACCAAAGGTGTTGCACACTTCTTCTATTGTTGGCATTCCAGTTGTGGGTTCCTGCCCTTGTGTAGCTGACTCATTATGACTCGATGATTTCCTCGACGAAGACTTTCTGCTCTTCCTGTTGCCTGCATAGTCGCTGTCATCACCTGCTGCATCGCCAACATCTCCACCACCGAAATCACTTTCCTAATATTTTCCAAATAACACTTATTGCGAGAAAAAACAGATATATATATATAAAAATTACTTGTATAATATATACAATAATATTTACATCTCCAGAATCAGACTTTTTCTTTTTCTTCTTTTTCTTGCCTTTTTTATCCTCACTGCGTGCTTTCCGTTTTTTACCCTTCTTCTTTTTTCTTTCCTCAGGTTCATAATCATCATCTTCTTCCTACAAATAGATACATTTAATGTTTATATATGGAATTTTATAAGTTCATTTAAAATTAGAAGAAAAAAGAAATATATATACATATAAGAAAACCACTTACTAATATTGGAGATTTCTCTGCATCAGATGAGCCATCTACTTGTTGACTAATATTAGAAACCTGACCTCCAGTTTCATCCAGATCATCTTCTCCTAAACATTTCATATTAATAACATTTCAATAAAACATAACCAAAAGATCAAGATAAAATAAATTTAAATGTACATAAATCCAGAGAAATCAATTGAATTTAAATATAAAAAAAGCAATTGATTTTTTAAAAGAACTAATGCTTTATTCTACAGGTTATTATTATCCATGCATATATATATATATATACATTTATATATTATATATATATATATATATATATGTTGTTCCTATATGTATTAAGCAGACAAAATCAATATGTGAATGGTGATTATAAGTTGGGTTTGGCAAAAATGAAAACCACACTTGAACTCTGACAAAATCAATAAAATATAACAGTATAAGAAATATTACAACAATAATCTATTAAAATATGAAATATTATGAAACTAAAATAATGATTAAAATAGAAATATGATATTCGAAAAAATTTCAACAAATTAAAACATCTCAAAATGTCACAATAACAAATCACAAAACAGAAATGAAAGTTTCCCTCCAAAATAGAAATATTACTATTTATGACAGAAATATATGCGTTAGATCGGCGTTTACTAACCATCCATATTCTAATACCTGAAAGGAACGATTGACGGTTATTAAACCAAATTTAAAACTTATATAAAAGCTATTTTTCACTATCTTTATAAACTATTACGATAACTACTTGTCGATGATAAGAAACACGAGAAAAATCGGTTTACGAATATAACGAATGCATGGTATTATGCACAAGTAAGTTTAACAAAAATGTACAAATTATTACAGACTAATCCGCGTTCGGCGAATGCTTTGTGCGAGTGTGCGTCCGCCATTTTCTTTCAAAGGGCATAACGCATACGAAGTATTTATTCATAATCTTATCGTACTCTCGATCGATCCCGTAAGCCTTCCGAAATAATTTCGAAACAAATCTATAGAAAAAAATGATAGCTCGTATATTGAAAAGAGGTTAATTATAAGATTCTGAATATTTTATAATCGCGTACACGAACCGGCTATTATAACAACCCTATAAGTGTGTCAGTCACGAAGTACACACAGCTGCACTAGATACTTCAAAAACCGAAGCGAGCGTCACGGAGTTACTACCTAGAAAAATAATGATGATGATAATGATAATAATAATAATAATAATAATAATAATAATAATAATAATAATAATAATAATAATAATAATAACAAGAATAATAATAATAATAATACCGACAAATATCGCCAACTAACGAGTACTCGTTGCGACATATTTTAAATAATTTCACATTCGCTACTGTATAAAATATAGTACAAGTAATAATAGTAATTGCAGAACAATAATATAGTAATAATGTATATGTCGAAAGATGGGGAAGAGGGACATTAAAAGTAATAACAACGGTAGTAAATTGATAACAACACTAGATTGAACAAAACAAAACAGATATGTTCGATTAAAAATTCTCATTTTTTCGTGACAGTCGAATAAAAGTACCAACGATTATAATTGAAAATTTATTTATTGACGTATATTTATTAATAGTTGCGTCAAAAATTATCTCTCGATTTGAACGGTGATCGCAAAAAAGTCATTTATTTTTATATTGAAAATATAAATGTGTGGGATTGGGAATGTAAACAAAGCTGAGACAGTAAAAAATGAAATCAAAAAAAAAAAAAAAAAAAAAAAAAATAAAATAAATAAATAAATAAATCAAGTAATATAAAAGATATTATAAAGTTGCTAAAGGACAAGATATCCATGTGGTTTTTCAAGGAAGTTTTCCGGCACGCGGTCAGCGGTCAAACGCCGATCGCTTTCCGAACGTTGAATCATATTCCATGACACTCGATCGTCGGATCGATCAATCTTGGACAAGGCGCGAAATGTTAACGTAGTAACACCATTTGACAATCGTAAATGTTATTGAACTTTTTAGAAAGCATTAAAACAATGTCCGAAGAAATAGATTCTCGCGCCTCTGAATCGAACAGCGATCGGTATTCGAGCAAGAAAGATGAGATAAAAAGAGAAAGAGAGACAGGGTAGGTAGGTAGAGAGGAAGAGAGAGAGAGAGAGAGAGAGAGAGAGAGGAGAGGAAAGGAGAGAGAGAGAGAAGAGAAAAAATGAGCGAGACAGAGGAGGAGAGGGGAGACGAGGGGAGACGAGGAGAAAAGAATACTTCGAAATATAAGATCGTATTCGGACGAAGGACAAAAATCTTCTTTCGATTACTTTCGGTATTGTCGATTTGATGCGAAACATTAGCAAGAAAAAATATGTTTAAAAAAAAGGAAAAAAAAAACGAAAAAAGAAAAAAAAAAGAAAAGGAAAAGGAAAAAGAAAAAAAAAAAACAAAAAAAAAACAACAAGAAGCGATTGACATGGCAGCCATCATACGAAAAGCGCGCGTCCTGCCTAGCCGACGAGGACACGCAACTTTCCGGCGGTTTCGGCGACAGTGTTCCCTTCCGATCACTCACCCGCGTAGCTTTCTTCCACCTCTTCGTCCGATGCCATTGTTTGAATTTACGACTTAATTAAAATAGACAACACTGAGAACAGGACTCTCTTCTAACTGGTTTAATATCAGCGTGTAGAAAAACAGCACGGAAATGCGACATCAACGTTCGCTCGACGCTCGCTCGACGCTCGCTCCGCGTTCCGACTCGGCGTGCAGTCACTACGCCTTGTACGTGTGCACCCACTGCCCGTGGCTTCTCCCCTCTCGCTCGCGATTCGTCGGTTCCTCTCGGTCTCCCCACCACTGCCGATCTTCTATCCTATCCCCCCACCACTCCTTTCTCGCGCTTCTCCCTCTCTTCCTCTTACTCGGTCTATCTCTCTCACTCTTCTATTTCGCCTTGAGAGAGCACGTTCCTTCCTTTCCCCTTCCCTTTCTACACCCCCTCACGTTCGTACTCGTGCCACACAGAACAGTCAGCAGACGCGCGAATACTACGGTCTTTGCTCGCTCTTGCACTTCCCGTTGTTCTTGAAACCCCTCTTCTTCTACTCTTTGCGACCGCCTCAAAAAACCTTTCTCCTCTCTCCTCTCCTCTCCGCCATCATTCCTCCCCCTCACCCCCCTCTATTCTATTCTCTTATCCCTCTCCGATGCTTTTGTCCACTATCTTATTACCATTTTTCGCTTTTCGGACAGCTAAACTCATTTTTCTTTCCTTTTCTTTTATCTTTTCTTTTCTTTTCTTTTCTTTTCTTTTCTTCTTTTTTTTTTTTTTTGTACATATATATTAATTCATGAAGAATACGACTCCATCGATTCTTTCTCATAATTCTCTCGGAATTGCAGAATTTTTTCAATCTTTTTCTTCATACATTTAGCTTTTTTTTACGTTTTTGACATCATTTCTAAGTATTTTGTTCGGAAAATTCTGCTTTTTAAACTGCAACGTAATCGTAATTTTTATTTTATGTTTACTTATACGTAAAGAGGAGGCACGTTTGAAAAAACATATGTACGATATAGAGTAAGGATATAATTCAGTTTTCTTATTAATTTCAATGTTATGACATCTTCTGAATAAAGGATATAAGTTAAAATTAAACAGAGGTACAATTTAATAAAAAATAAAACATGTCTGGTACTACAGTCTTAACGTGCCTATATATATGAATATATATATATATATATATATATATATATATATACACATATATATTTATATATATTTATATTTTCATTCTTTATGTAAACAATTTTGTCTATAATAAATTTCATATTAACATAAATAAATGAGCAAATAATGATTAGTTATCAAACGAATTTATAGTTAAAAGAGAAATTTTCAATATTCACTCCATTCATTAATAATCAATTGCAAAAAAAGCTTTGATCGTAATGCAAGCATATTTTGATGTTAAAATACACCAGCAAGTATTAGTTTCTGAGAACACGGGTGGTTGATATATATATATATATATATATATATATATATATAAAGTCTTTTTAATATTGACATATACTATAGATAAAATTAACCGTGTTGTACGAATAAAGTTTCTAAAGAATAAGAACAAAGTTATTACTATTATATACCATGCGTGTATATAATAGTCTTATATATAATAATACCATGTTTGTATCAATACATTTGTATGGCAATTAATGGAAAGAAACACTTCATCCGTAATCTACACTCAGAGCACTTAAGCCCTTTTTCTTGATAGCTTCTGCTACAGCTCTCTCTAAGAAATCTTCTTGTTGATCACTATCCGCTATTTTACCAACGTCCCAAGTCGATCCATTATAACGTGGAATCTCTAAAGAATCGTGTAATTTCAAAGAATTTGCTGATGATGCAGCTATGGAATTAGAAAAATCTCCTGCATCTTGCATATGACTGGATGGACAACACGATACATTTGTATAATCATTATTAGTCCAATAGCCAGGTATCCCATTACTATAGAAGGTATCAGATTGAGAAACCAGTTCTGTTGATTGAACCAAACCATGATTACGAATTGCCATCATTACAGCTGTATTTTCCATATCATTTCCCCTAAATACACGAAATTCTGGATCTCCCAGAGAATAGGATTCGGATGGCACGATGAAATTTTCCAGCATTTTATTAATAGTATTGTCTACAAATCCTTTTGCCACTTGGCAAGCTTGCCATCGCCTTAATTTTTCTCGTCTTTCCACATCTTCATGTTCCACATTTTCTGCTTCTTGTATCGTATGTTTGCTGTTGCATGATGTTTTATCCTGACAATAACATCAATTCGAAAGTTTGAATAACAAAATCATGTTATTTATTTCATGGTTATACAACAAGCTGTTCTGTATGAATGAAATTATATTTTAAGATATACCAATATATATATATATATATATGTATGTATGTATGTATGTATGTATGTATGTATGTATGTACGTATGTGTGTATATGTAACAATGTTGTGTAAAAGTCTCTTTAAAGTTTTAATAAATAATTACCATTTCCCAATAATTTTCATCGACCTTAATACATCGTGTACGTTGTCGTTTTGGTGGAACTGGTCTTTCGTGATCGTCGGTATCTGATTCCTCGACATCTGTCGCCATTTTCTTGATATTTTATGCAACTATATAATTGTTTATTCGAGCGTTCACTTTATAGTTATAAATAAGTAAAATATTTTCAATAAAGAAAGAGATCGGTGACTTTGTATTGACTTAATCCCTAATAATTCGATCCATCACAGTTCTCATACCATTGCTCGCATCGTAAATTTCACTTCCAATCTGTTGTTCTTTTATACACATTTTATCAAGGATATTTTAACTATCTCCAACAATTCAATTGAGTTTATCTTGAATACGATCCTCCTAATACGGAAGTTTAATTATTGATAATGTCAACACATAAGAGGATATGCAATACGAGCAAGGAGGAATGACTTCTGATAGTTTTAAGATGGCGACTGTCGTGTAATATATATAGGATTCTCAATAAAAGGATAATTAAGAAAAGGAATTTGTCATTAATATACATTTAATATTCAAAATCAATTACTTCAAATAATAATTTAATTAAACTTACGTGATAAAATAATACTTTACTTAAAAGAGTGAACTGTGATCGGATCGATCTCTCGACGACGACGAAATCGTATTTCAAAATGGCGTAAACATGTGTTCATGAAGATCAAAGGACGTTTGACGTTTGGTCCGTCAAGCAAGACGTTTTTCTAATTTATTATTAGGAAATTTATATTGAAACTTCTTCAAAATATTCCGGGTAATATGGCAACGTGTGGTGAATATATTCGTAGTCAATTTCCAACGATAGACGATGATTTATATCAATATGTAGAAGGTACATTTTTACTGATTAACCTAAGAAAAAAATGTGTCTTCAAAAGTTCACAATAATATAATTCAAACAATGCGATTAATTTTGTTCGTATAGGTATTTTAGATAGTTCCAAAGATGATTTTGAAGACGGCGATGAAATTTATGAGGCTATCGGGGAAGTTTTACATGAAGTAGCTGATAAATCAGAAAACGAGGTTAGGTCTGTAAAACTCGTATTTACACTCACATATAATCATCTTTTATAAGCTTAGATTTATAAATTTGTGTTTACAAACATACTTTATAGGTTACTTGTCTCTTATTTTCTTATTTTTTCTGATTGTCATATTATTATTATTATTATTTTTTGTTACGAATTGCAATTGTAATCTTAATGAACTTAAGATTTTAATCATAGATGCCCAACAATTCTAATATGATTCTTGGAAATATAATAATTTATGATGTGATAGAAGCAAACTATGTGGTATGCATTATATATAAGTGGTATGGAATGATTAATAGTAATAAAATTAAATTTAATACATACATATATTTTTGATATATTATGAATAAATTTGTATTATGAAATATGTTCATTTTAGAAATATTAAGTATTATTATTATTATTATTATTATTTTTTTTTTTTTTTTTTTAATACAGAGAAATATGTGTGAAATTACTAGAAATGTTAAAAGGTAATACCGAAGAAGGACAAGTTGAAAGGAGAAAAAATGGTGTAAATAAAGTATTAAATGCTCCTGTTCATCTAGGAGCAATGGCTGCTACTTTGGAAGCACAAGTAGAGCAAATTAAAAGTATATGGGTGACAACAAGAGATGATGCCATGGTAATTAATTATTTAATAACGTTTATTATAGTAATTATAATTGCAATATCAATGAAATGATTTTTATGATAGAAAGTGGATGCTAAAAAATTAGAAAAAGCAGAGGCTAAGTTGCAACAAAAACAAGAGAAAAGAGTTATAAATGAATTGGGTATAGCAGGCCGTACAAACAACATAAGTCAAGCTACAGAATCTGCAAGTGCCAGTCAAATGACAAGTAAAAAAGATAGTAGAATGGAAACCAAAGGTGGAGTAAATAAGACACAAGATATCAGAATAGAAAACTTTGATGTTGCATATGGAGATAGAGTATTATTACAAGGTGCTGATTTAACTCTTGCATTTGGTAGACGCTATGGCTTAATTGGTAGAAATGGTCTGGGTAAGACTACTTTGCTTAGAATGATATCCAGGTAATGATAAATAAATTTGTTATTAATGTATTAATAATAAATTATTATTAATTTTTAATTACTATTAATTTAGTAAACAGCTTAGAATACCATCTCACGTACGAGTTCTGCATGTAGAGCAAGAAGTAGCCGGCGATGATACGTCGGCTCTCGAGTCGGTGTTAGGATGTGATCAAGAAAGAAGTGCTCTGTTAAGTCGAGAAGCGGAATTACAAGCTGCGATAGAAAAAGATGGGGGTAAAGCAAGTGATGCCTTAGGAGAAGAATTAGCTCGAATATACGAAGCTATGCAATTGGCCGAAGTTGATAAAGCGCCAGCTAAAGCAAGTGCAATATTATCTGGACTCGGATTTTCCGTTGAAAGGCAGTCTTGGCCTACCAAAGCTTTTTCTGGTGGTTGGAGAATGAGACTTGCTCTTGCAAGAGCACTCTTTTCTAGACCAGATCTTTTGTTACTTGATGAACCGACGAACATGCTTGATATCAAGGCTATACTTTGGCTAGAGAAATATTTACAATCCTGGCCAACGACTTTACTCGTTGTTTCTCACGACAGAAACTTTTTGGATACTGTATGCATTTTTACAATGTACTTTTTTCGACCATTTTTCTTTTTTACTTATCGTATTCGTGTATAATAGGTACCTACGGATATCTTATATTTACGTGGTCAAAAGATAGAGGCATATCGTGGTAATTATGAACAATTTTCTAAAACTAAAGGCGAACGTGAACGAAATCAACAGAGAGAGTATGAAGCTCAACAAGCTAAAAGAGCCCACGTGCAAGAGTTCATTGATCGCTTCCGTTATAATGCCAACCGTGCCTCTAGTGTACAAAGTAAAATAAAAATGTTGGAGAAATTGTAAGTCCTTTGAAACATAATCAACGATATAGTTTATGATCTACAATCTGTTTCACAAACATTTTTTTTTTTTTTTTCCTTTTCTTTACAGACCAGAATTAAAACCTATGGAAAAGGAAGGGGAAGTAACATTACGATTCCCTGACGTCGAACCATTAAGTCCTCCAATACTTCAATTGAATGAAGTTTCATTTCGTTATGAGACTGGAAACGATAATTCATACGTCTTCACTGGTGTAAATCTTACGGCAAGCTTACAATCCCGTATTTGTATCGTGGGTGAAAATGGTGCGGGTAAAACAACGTTATTAAAAATAATAACAGGTGCTTTAAGTCCAACCCGAGGCACTGTTCACGTACATCGTAACTTGAAATTTGGATATTTTAGTCAACATCACGTTGATCAATTAGATATGCGCGTATGTCCTGTCGAATTATTACAAAATCATTTTCCAGGTATGTGATGACATGGGAATTTCTTTATCTCGCAATAAATAATAATTCATTTCGTTTTTCTCTTTTTTAGGTAAACCAATCGAAGAGTACAGACGAATGCTTGGTAGTTTTGGCATAAGTGGTGATTTAGCACTGCAAACGATCAATTCGTTATCAGGAGGTCAAAAATCAAGGGTAGCTTTTGCTTTAATGTGTGCAGCAATGCCAAACTTTTTAGTACTCGACGAACCTACGAATCATTTGGACATAGAATCAATCGAGGCGTTAGGAAAAGCACTTAATAGTTGTCAAGTAAGATTTCTACGAGTTATTCCATTAAGATTATTGATGATTTATTATTGCAATATTCGTGTATACGATGTATGATATTATTCTTTGTTATTTTTTATCTCCTCTTTTTTTTTAGGCAGGCGTAATTTTAGTATCGCACGACGAACGATTAATACGTATGGTTTGTACAGAGTTATGGGTCTGCGGCGAAGGATCAGTTCGGTGCATTGAAGGAGGCTTCGATGAATATCGTAGGATTATTGAAAGAGAGCTTGAAGTATAAAAAATATGATTTTGTTTATATGTTTTAATCTTACAAATTACTTATGCTACCTTGTATTAAATAATGCAATGTTATGAAAATTTTAGAAAATAATCGCGTTAATTAAATTCGTATACAATGCCATTTAATATCGTCCCCCTTCGCCCTATATAATAATTTATTTTTATTTAATCCACAATTTAGTAGTTCCAATTCATTTATTCTTTATACATTCTGGGTTTCCCACCCAAGTTCATCGAATCGTCAAGATATGTTATATTTCTTTCTATAACAAAATTGAATAAATTAAATATATATATATATATATATATATATATATATATATTATACATATACATATATATACATATATATGCACACACACACACACAACACAAAACAGTCTTTAATTTTCATGCTTGTGTTGAATTTCCCAAAATATATTTCACATTATTCAAATAATTAATATTTTTTTTCTTTTTCAATCCTGAATGTACAATTATAATTGAATGCATTTAAAAACTTTTATTATTTTTTTTCCCTTTTTTTTTTTATATGATTTTTTTTATATCATATAAGACTCTAGTCATTCTTTATATTATTTTAATGAAGGTCTCTAAAAGAAGAGTTTTCTAGTTAAAAAAATATTTTTCTTTATAATTCGTTATAAGTATTAGTTTCGAATATAACTAAGATACTTCTCAGCTTAATTTTACCTCTGATTATACTTACATATCAGTAATTGTTTGCTATGAAAATGTACATATGAAATAATGGATTATGAGAAACTGTTGATAGAAATAAAAATATGTAACATTTTATATTTTTTAAATAATGTTACAACATAATGCATGTGTATATGAACTTTTTAACAATTAGGTTGCATTAATACTTATTGTTGCAATTGTTTACCAACATTATTTAACAAGTTTATGATCTCATGTTAGTTTCAACTTAAATATACCTATATTAATCATAGATATAATATGAAATTTTTTGTGCATTGAAATTTTTATGACAGAACGTCTGACACATAATAAAGGATTAAAACTGAAACATAGAAAAATTGAAAGTCTGGCAGCATTAAATATTACATCAAAGCATTATAAACAGATTTATTACGGAGCAGAGTTCATTGCACCTTAGAAGGAAATTTTATATTTTTAATTACTATGTTATAACTCTTCAAATTTTTTTGTTAAATTTAATTATAATTACAACTCTAAATAGACCTTCTCAACACACTTTCAATAACAGTAACTTAGATTCTCTGCAAACACAATTTTTCTATGTATTCACATATTACTATTTTGTTGATGTGTAAGACAATGTTAAATGCTGACTTTTTTTCATAAACAAAATGAGATAACTTAGGTAACTAAAAGTTTTTAACATGCCACGTTGGTTGCATTGTATTGCCACTGTTACTAGACGAAACACTTAAGGGAAGTATTGTATTTGGATTAGATGTTTGTTGAGGCGGTGCTGGAGCCTGTTGCTTTGCAGCTGTAATTTTTTAATTATTTTTATTATATCTTTAATATATTAATTAATTTGGTACATACATTGTTTTATGATAAAACTACACCAATATATATAGATAGTAATATACATGCAGCATGCAATTAAATATGAAAATTATAGCAACTATTTACAGAATTTGTATTAAATTCATTATATTTACATAACATGCTATGAAATGATTATTAACGTGTTAAATGAAGAGATTTTTATTAATATATGATGAAATGATGATTCTTAGGATGTATGGAATTTATTTTGATTAAAAATACAACATAATATGTATGGATAAAGGCATGAAGCTTTGGATAAATCAATGATTTGTAAAAAAAAATGAGTGACAAACAAATGATTTAGTAATCTTTTTATCACAAGAAAAATTACAAATGACAAATGTTTGTAATAATAAATTGATTATCCAGATGAATAAAGTAATTATGAATTTGATTTATCCAGATTATTATAGATTATAAGAAGCCCTCTAACCCTTTTTTTTATTAATAAATTAATAATTGTACTATCATTACATTCATTTTTAGAACAATTGGCACAGTTACAATAAATCAAACTATAACAGTGCCTATTATTAAACTAAATCAGCTTGAGTACATGCGATCGTCAATTGTATCAAATGACTCTTAAATAAATCATTAGCCATGATGTAATAGAATGCAAGATAGTCCTTGATTACTGAATTGATCATCCTTCTTAAAAAGTTAGTTAAAAAATAGACAAACATATGTATAAGTACGTGTTTAGAGTCATTGAATAAAAACTACATTACTATTATAAATAAATAAATGAGAAATTGAATTGTTAGTGAGAAATATATTAATTGATAATAATTTATAAGGACTATCCATGAATCATATATATATATGAAAACATATATATATATATATATATTGAAGTTATATATACATATCAAACAAACATATCAGATATCTGTTGTTTAACATTAAATTTCTTGAGCGTATTAAATTTGTTTTTACTATTAATCTTACCATTTCTGCTGCTGTAGATTTTTGTGAATCCTCTAAAAGGTTCTGGTGGTGGAAAACTCGAGATAGAATGAAACATTTCTGCAAATCTTATCTCCAGATCAAGATTAGAATTCGTAGCTTGTCCATTTCTCATTGACGAACCTCTCGTAGGAGGTGTTGGTGGTGGAGGTGGAGGTGCAGCCAATCTTTGGTGAGTTGGAGGCCGATGTGGAAGAGGCGGAGGTGGTGGAGGAATACAGGGGGCTGTAACCGTAACTCTGGATGGCGGTGGTGGTGCTGCTCTTGTTACCATCATCGAAGATGTCGCTCTGGATATTGGAGGAGATGGAGGTCTAGCAATAGGCGGTCTAAGAACACGATTCGTGGGTCTTGATTGCGGTTCATTTAAACAATCCTGCGATTGATGAAGGGATGGTGGTGTTGGGGCAAGAACTGGTGGAGACCTGGGTAACCTCATGCTTTGTGCTCTTGAGACACTCCCAGAACTTGTTAAACTTAATTTTTTAGGAGGTGGCGATGGTTTCTGAGGAGCTGTGGATGGTGGTGGTGGTTTAGGTGCGAGTGTTGGTTTGCCAAAGCCTTTATGTCCATCTATATTAGAATTTGCTGAATCTGCTCCACTTGATACCTGTACAATGTAATCGATAAGCATAAAAAGTTGTTTCGTCGGAAATAATATCAACATTATACATACATCTAATTAGGAATCAATATTTTTCTTACTTGAGGAAATACTTGAGGTTTTTGTGTAGCTGGAGGTGGAACTGGAGGAGGCCCTCGCTTAACACTTTGATTCAAACTACCAGACGAATTAGAGAAATTACTGTTATTAACAGTAGTATGCAAATCTTTTTCAATTGTGTTTCCTCTAAGACCAGTTGGCTTTAACTTTGGCATACCACTTGAAAATAACCCACCTAGGCCTATTGGTCCACTATTGTTATTATTAGCAATACTACTACTGAATGTATTAGGGCCATTGTTACCACTGCTACTAGAAGTTATAGAAGTTGAATCCCCCTTGACCTTACCTATAGATAAAATCGATAATTTAATACCTTGACTTATCAATTGTATATTTGTTCAATTTCGTAAAGAATTATATGGATTAATATAAAGAAAGCATCTTTAAGTCGAAGCATACCACTTATAGCAGGTGCGCTTTTATCTACCGTAACTGTCTTCCTTAGAGCTTTTCCTTCTCTAATCGACTGTAGCAACAAACTCCTATCT
Organism: Vespula pensylvanica; assembly: GCF_014466175.1. NCBI lineage: Eukaryota > Metazoa > Arthropoda > Insecta > Hymenoptera > Vespidae > Vespula > Vespula pensylvanica. Next base: position 7,112,939 of record NC_057691.1, on the reverse strand, counting down.
TGTTCCCCTGATACAGGAGGAGGCGCGGTAAAAGCAGGAGGTAGTGGTGGTGGTGCCGGCATTTTTATTTCTTTCTACTATACGTCAATAACAGAAAATAATTATATACACTTTTTCTTTTCTTTTCTTTTCTTTTTCAGATAAGATAAAAACGGTTTGGAAAATTGGAAAGAAAGAATACAAGGATGAAGAAAAAAAATTCCTTTGACGATAGATATTTATTTTAAATTAAAGACTTAATTTGCTAATATAAAAGGCAACGACTCTGTTATAAATTTCTAATTATAAATTTAATGGGCGTCTATTATATAGTGAAAAGTTAGAAAATTAGGTTACAGTTGTTATCTTCTTAAAGGATAATATTGGATACAATTTGAGTCGAATTATAATTACACAAAAATATGTGAATACGGGAGTGTGGATAATTCTATGATAAATTTATTTACCTAAAACGGAACACTCGTTTCTGTGATGTCAAACATGCCTTGATAATCCATAAAACGGCCGTACACTTTTAACGTGTATTACTATGTTATATTCCTTTGAGTACACATCAATTATATTCGTGAAATCGTCGATGTTTCTAACATCAACTAGAATTATAATGACAAGGAGGAATAAAAATTGACATTTGGATAAAAATCTTTCATCCAGTATGATATACTATATGTTGGAGAAAAAGTCTGACTTCCGAATGTCGAGTATCTTGATACGAGTGGCGATTGTTACGAGTTTCGATTGGTCTCGATAAACTTATGAATCAACTGGCATCGGCCATATATACTATCCAATTACGAAGCAACGATAAAAAAGCTTCGAGATGATTGGACGTTTTCTAAATTTAACAATACGACGTTATCCAATCACGTGTACTTACGAACCGTCGCGTCATGACGATAAGCCTTGAATGATGAATACAGTGGGAGTGGCAAATTGAAATGGAATAAAGATGTTAGTAAACAGTATTAGAAGCAACGTAAAAGTTTTTCAATTTTTCTATTACTAACCATAACAAACAATTATATTTCTTATTTTCAAACGGATACTTATACGCAATACGAATTTTATTATACATAAAAAAAATAGATTACAAAAAATCAATCTAATCGTTCTAGAATTCTAACAATAACAATCTTTTGATTTTAAGTTTTTCTCATTCATAAAAAAATAGATAAAAGATAAAGATAGAAAATTGTCTTCATAACACACACATACACACGCGCGCATCATACACTTTATATAAAATTAGTTTTAATAATAATTATCAATTCATAAATATTGAAAAACTTAACTGTATCAGTTTGTTCTTGAACTATTGTCATAACAATTGGAATGTGAGATCTCTCTTTTCTCTCGTAATTTTTTTCTCACCTCACATTATTCCAAATTGATTCATGAAATTTTTCAATACTCTCGGCGTTATCAAACAACTTTTATAAACTTTTGTACAATCGCGATTATCATCTCTACCTACCGAAACGGCGTCCTCGATAAGTGTTCCATTTGTTGCATCCTTGAACCATCTATGACTACAATGATGAGACAATAAGAATACTATTATAACTAATACTAATACATCTGCTGTACAATATTAAAAAAGAAAAAAAATGATTTTAATCAAAACGATACCTGGATAAACCATCGATAATTTTTTCCGTACTCGTAGGATTATCTGCACGACTGGCAGCCGATACGATCGAACAAACAATACGTTGCATACAAGGAGCTACATAATTATTGGAAAAAATTATTTCATTAATTGTATTACCCATTGTTAACCATTCCATTCCATCGTCCGTTCCTGAAAATGTAAAAACGTTATTACGTAATATCTTCTTTTTGATCGTTGTTATATTCGATAAAAAAAAATATATGATCAACCAACGATAATGCGATTGCGATGACGATGAAATAGGTTTTGAGAATAGTGGTGCAACTAAAGAAGAAATTCCTGTAACTAATCCAGCGATTGTTAATGCTTTTGTATTGACATTGAGGAGCGTTGGCGAATGTTCGTTCTCTTCATTTTTATACAATAATGGAATAGAAATAAAAGGTATCGATACATCCCAACTAATCTAAGAAAATGTCAAGTATCAAAAATAAAATTCAAACATTTAAGATTTTGTAACAACAGAAACGAAATAATCGATTTTACTAACTAACTAACTTACATCGATATTTCCTTCTTCGGAGTCGAACGAAATAAATCGAGGCTTCGTATGACCAAGAAATGGATTTTTCATTTTGGAAGTTTTTCCTTTACCGGATCCAATCGATGTATGATCGGCTGTTGTTAATTGTATAATAAGAAACACAAGTAAGAAGGTCACGTTCATTGCAGAAATTTTGTATATCGTATGTTCCTAATAAAACATAGATTAATTAAAGAAAAACATTTTGATATATTGTTAAATAAATTATCACGACATAATAACAAGATATTTCACTGTCAAAGGATTATTTGAAAAAAGATACGGAAAAAGAAACCTCGTAATCACGTTCACTTCACGTTTATAAACATATTTAAAAATGTATTTACGATTAATGAAGGAAAGAAAAAATAACAAAGAAAAGATAAATTAATTGTAAATTGTTGATATTTTTAACAGATACTCGGATAATAAATGTGTATTCTTAGCTTACTCTTATCAAACACGATGGCATTGATGGACAGTTTCCTACAAGTCGAGTTCTAGCTAGCTAGCAGACTATGTATAATGCTCAGCCCACCCCTTCGACGAACAGGAAATTCCTTTTCTCGAATAGAATTAACGAGCCTAGGAAGAAAGATAGACTAAATTGTACCAGGGAAATGGACATTAGCAATTATTATATCTTGTTATTTATCACTTAAAATTATATGTTTCTTATAAAATTTTATATGTGTATAAATACATTTCTCTCCGCTAATTATTACTTTTTTTTAATAGAGTAAACATACATACTTATATCGAAATTTGTAACAATAGCTATACTATTGTTTTCACTTGGATAGAAAGAAAGATAAAAAGGTCTCCTTACGTAGAGAGACGAATTGTCCAATTACGCACGTACACTGCGCATGTCGTGCCTTTCGCGTAACTTTCGCAAATTTTCCTAAGCAACGTCCAGAACGAATTCCATTCTGCAAAGACAAATATACTTGCATAGAACCTATGAAATGTTTACGCTCATTTCTTTTCACTGTCGTTATATTGCTTCAAAGTATATCCACTTTCTCGCTTTAGAATTGTTTACCTTGAAACGATATCTAAAATCGAGACCTTTCAACGGTAGCAAAATTATAGACATCTTCTTGCTATCTTATGTATTTCATATACTTTAAATATTTATAAAATAAAACGTGAAAATAATTATTATACTGATATCGTATAGTTGATGATAAAAAGAAAAGGAAACATTATAAATGCGATACAACGTATTAAGAAATGATTTCAAATACTTTATAATATGTGTGATACTATGCATGTACGATACATGGATTATATGATACATTCGGAATAAGCTTGAGACTGAAAAATCAGTTGACACGTTAATAGTCGAGCAATTAATGTTGCAAAAGACAGAAATTATTTCAGCTTCGAAAGTACTCACAATTTCGGGAAGAGTGACCTGCAATAATAACAATGCTAGAGGAGAGTGCCTTTGGTGACAAAAGGTATACCCATAGAATGTATTCTTACTTACTAAAAGAATGACGCGAAGAGGTAGTAGAACGTCACGCATCGTGATAATATCACATGGAAATCTAACAATGAAAGCGAAACCGTACTGCAATTATGTCGACGATTTGTCATATCCACAAGGGGTGGTACAGAACTATATATGTCAGAAACAGAGTCTTATTTTCACAGTTTCTAGTGAAAGCATTCCGTATGGACATCTGCTAAGAAAGATATTATTTTTTCACTTAATCTGCGAATGAATTATTTCAGATCATTAACTTTCAAGGTAAACTTCACATACAATCAATTTATTAATAGGTAATATTATAATAATTAAAAGCAAATACGCATACGTAATTATGCGTTTATTATCATAATTTGTAAATAACATTGCAATAAAATAGAATTTTTAAAACAGAAAGTACTCACTTTTTTTTTTTTTTTTTTTTTTTTTCTTTTATTTCTTATCTTCTGTTACAGATGTTGCAAGATAATTTAAATAATATCATAGCAGTCTTCCTATTTTTTGCGGTCCATGCTAATTGTGTTCCCAAATATGACGACAGAGGGTAAGAGAGATAGAAAATATTAATTATTATAATATTACACTTTACGAAATAATTTCCTAATCGTTTTTTAATTCATATAGTTTTATACCAAGTTCGATAACTTACATGGAAAAAGTTGGAAAGGCACAGGATCAAGTGGCGATGCCATCCCAAGCCGAAGTTCGGACTGATACATCAACGAAACACGGGGAGACTACGATCAATGATATCTCGGATCGTAATCAAGAAGCTCGATTTGGTTTCACTAATATTGGAAGTTCTGGCTCTGTAAGTATAAAAACGGTATACATTATTTATATTCCTATTTCAACGATCCTAAATTCCAAATTCTTATAAATATCTAGTCAACTCCGTTCAGATATCTAGATTTAAAAAATCTATCGAATTATTTGTACTCATAGGGTTACGCTATATCACCGTACGCTCCAGCAAAAATAGACTTGGGTGGACTTTTGTTAGGTGCTATTATAGGAGTTGGTTCCATTCTTATTATTCCAAAATTATTATACGTTCTGTCAGGTACCTATGGAAATTATGCGAGAAGTAAGTATTATAAAATTCAAAATGAAACATTTACACCTAATGGTAAATAGAAAAATATACAAGTATTTATCGAAAAACTTGTGTAATCAGAGATTGGAACGTACTTTTTACCTAATAAAAAAAATTCTTAACAGGCGAAGAAAATGGTTTTGCTCAATCGATGACAAAATTAGACGACGCATTGGCTCGTCACGGTATAGATACAACATCTTGTATGCAACGAGCCGTTTGTACTTATTCACAGCAAGCTGCTGCAGCTATAAGAGTAGCCGACGAGGAGAACGAAGATGAAAAAATATCTTCTTTCGATAGAATGATAGATGCGATCACTACAAATCAAGTTTTTCGAACAGCTATGCAAGGGACAGCGATACAAGAGGCGGTAGAAGCAGGTCATTCTGGTAAAAATTGTTCGTATTCTTATCCTCATTGTGGTTTCTCTTTGGAAACTATGCTGTCACTTTTATCAAACGTTATAACGGCTGTCTCAACGGCGAACGCACGAGCTGCGTCGTCTACAGCATCTTCGTTGCTATAACTATCTTATCATTAGTTAAATAAATATAATATCTTTATGTGTTAAACTTATTTGTATTTGAAACGTCGAAGAAAAAAAAAAAAAGAAACAACGTATTTATTTTCGCCTTCTTAATATTCTCGGCTCTATCAATTAATCTCATGATCAATTGACAAATCCAAGTTTTTATTTTCCTTTCATCATATATATATATATATATATATATATATATCTGTGTGTGTGTGTGTGTGTGTGTGGGTAAAGAAACAGAGAGAGAAATTATATAC
>NC_057691.1:7086988-7107255 GCF_014466175.1 Vespula pensylvanica | reverse complement strand
GTGTGTGTGTGTGTGTGTGTGTGGGTAAAGAAACAGAGAGAGAAATTATATACATACAGTAAAGATGAAATGTTTTCTTGCCATGATATCGTATACAAAACTGTAACTTTTCGTGCATTGACTTGTGCACTGTAAATATTCCCTTTTTCTTTGGACATAAAGAAACTCAATATCATTAGGACAAGAAAATAGAATCGACTAGAGAATTTATAAATTTGAGAAATACTGATTAAAAATACATATTATACATGTACCCGTGATATATGTGTATATATATATATATATATATTTGTGTGTGTATGTATATATGTATATATATATATATATTTACATATATTTCTTTTTTCTTTGTAAATTCTTAGCTATCTATACTATATCCATGATATTGACTTATGAATGTACATATAGAATGCATTATGTATATGTACATTTGACAAAAAGTATACGAGCCTATACATATATAATATTATTATAATAAATAATATGTGTACGTGCGAGGTTTTGATTCCTACATGATGCAAATTAAATCTCTATCTCATATATATATAAATGATACATTGTATAAATCGTTATAAATATTTCAATAAAAAATGGTATCTTCCAATGTACAATACAATTTGAACGAATCTTAAGCCTTTCATTTATAATTCTAAATTACAATAATTCTATCTATCGGCGAAAAAAACAATTTATGTTCAATCTTACTGAGAAAGTCGTCGTAACAATATGACGTAATAAAATACTTAATAATATATAACAATATTGTTCTCTTTGTTCTTTTTTCTTTCTTTCTTTTTTTTTTTTTTTTTTTTTTTTTTTTTTTTTTTTTTTTTTTTTAATTACATATATTCTTTGTCATCGTTTTAATTGAAACTGATAAGACTTTTTTTATTTGCATCTTCGTTCGCAAATGCGAATATGCTAAATAATACTGTTAAGAAAATTGCTCCTTTTCATATATTATTGCATTTGTTAAATATTTTTTTGAATCTCTTATAGATAAATTTATGCGTTGTATATTCATAAATTATATATATACACTTCTTATGTGAAAAATGTAGCGTAATATTAATTTTATAAGAAATTTGTAAGATTATATATTATATCATATATTATATATTATAAGTAATTTATAAGAAATTTTTTTTGTATAATAATTATGATAATATACAATCGATCATAAAAAAAAATATTTCGCACGATAGTATATACGAGTATGTATGTCCATATTTACCATTTATACTCCCTGAATTCGATATAATTTTACTAAAACATATTTACTTCATGTAATGTCTTTTTGGCAATAAAAACATAACCGCAACAGCCACGCAAATATGCCATAAACTATGGACAATGTGATAATTACTACGTGTTTGTAAAAAGGCATAACAAACGAGACCCAAAGAGACTATGAGAAGGCCCGCCGGAAAGAAGACAGTTCTATTAATGAAAAAGAGAAAAATAAAATCACAATTATATTTAGAAATAAATGATGATCGTAAATAATTTGTTAACAAATCGTATAAAACGATATTCTATTGTAAAATTATGATGAGTTGTACAAACCTGTACACGCGCGAAGGATACCAAACAGTTTTTCTTCTTTTACATGTTAGTCCCCAAGAAAGTCCAACCAGAGAAGATCCAGTAATGGCGGGTAAAAGGAATACCCAGAGTGCGGTACGATCCATTTCTGAGCTCATAGCAAGAACAATAGCACCCATGATTTGGAAAAATGCTGTGAGCTTTGGTCCAAAGGAGGCCATAGCTACCAACGTAACCCAAATCGAAAGAAGAGCGTTGAAGAAGTCACAAAATTGTAATACGCTCAGTCGCATTATACAAATACTGTAAACTTCCTCTCCAGTTTCGCAAGCATGATAAAATATCGAGAAGAGCATAACAGCAGTGTAAACGATTGCTTCTGTAAAATATTCTCGACATATCGCCAGATATATCGAACCAATAAAAGCAAGATTGCTGATGGTTAACATCAGCAAACGTATGAGTATGTCTTTATTGCCGAGAACGTAAGTATCATCGGCACAATCAAAACCACGATATCCTTCGGTACAGTAACACGCTGAAAAAACGAAACCACCGCTCATATAGTGCATACATTTGCCATGTGAATTACAATGGCCTTCGATGCAAGGCAACGAAGATATACTGCTCTCTACTTGAACGGAACACGGTTTCATACATTTGCATTCTTTACAAATGGTACCGTTCAAACAATCCTTAGCGCAATTACATTTTCCATCGACGCAAAATGATTTTAAACTGACGTACCACCTTCCAGTTTCGGGGAATGGTATATGAATAATAGCCGGAGTTGTCTCGTTCACATATATATCTGCCCCAGTTATGTTCCGTGACCGTATGCAACTTCCACCGGCTGTGATATTTGAGTAATATCCTGAATAAACATTAATTGTTTACACATCCGTATATTGCTAATTATTCATTAGTAAACAAAAGCGTAGGAATAAAAGAGCTTTTAATAGATTATCAATTATAGCAAATATTATCATTTCAATAATAATTATCCGATCCATAACAAATGTCTTTTAAAGATTCCGGCTTACAAATATTAATATAATAAAGAATCATAAAAAACAATTCACATTTGTTATGGAGGTTAATCCATTAAAAATTAAAATATATGCAAGATATTATCGATCTCGTTTTAGAAAAAAAAAAAAACAAAATAAAAATAAAATAAATAAAATTAATTACGCAAAAGCTTATATAAATAAGACTGACCCAAGGTAATACAAGCTACGACGAAAACGTTCTTTTGATCCTTCTTATTATCGTCAAGCATATTTATGTTCACTGTCAATGTACCACCAATATCGTAGACACGAGCAATCTCGAAGTCAAGGACGGTAAGACCATCGCTGGTTAAATTGAAAGGCATTGATTTCGTATCGTTTTCACCTCGATGTTTGTACTCGAAAACAAAGAACTCCGGTAATGATTTTCTTATCAGACTTATGCTTTTAACTTGAGTGGAGTCGACCAATGAAGTATCGTTTTTGAAACGTAAAGAAATTTTCGTCATATTTCCGGATATTAAACGTAACATAACGTAATGTAATGCTTTTGAATAAGGTTTGAAAGAGACCAAAACGTTAGTGTCATTAACAATTCTGTCTATAAGATAATCTTGAGCAATAACATGAATTGCAAATTTACAATTGTTTTTATAAGATTGGTTCAATACAAGTATTACGTTTAGTAAATCGTTTGGCATAAAAATGTATCCTACAAAAGTATTTTTACTTTTGTTTAATTTAATTTCATATACGTTATTAAAATCTATTAAGGATACCATAGATGGCATCTCTATTAACAACTCAGCATCGAGTACAGTATCACATGATGCACCAAGACCTAAATAAATGTAATTTAATCGTCATTGATAATTAAATCGAATATATAAATATACATGTATGTATGAGAAAGGTAATAATAATATTCACCTTGTTGCTTGATCTTGTCGCTATTAGGATCGGTCCAAGATCGAAAAGCAATTATGTACCAGTCACCGGGTATTGGAGAATCGATATTGATCATATGCTCGTCACCATTGCTTTGCATATTTAAAGCATAGTATTTGCGTCTTCGTTTCATAAGTTTTGCCTCGATAATCGATCCGTCTGGACGAACTAATGGTAGACTACCGGATTTCAAATACAATGAAACATTTCTCGGAGAACATTTACCTATTCCGCCGATTTTTTCTTCTTTTATCATAAATCTAATAAAAAATAATAAGACATAATAGATCTGTATGTGTATATGCGTGTACTTTATGTCAAATATTATTTATTTTTAGATAATTTATTTCAATGGTATCTAGATATTCAATTTAATTATATATAGAATTTACATATAATAGAGTTTTATAAAAATAAGCAAGGAATTTGGATGTAACTCGTCTTCAAAAAAAAAAAGAAAGAAGCAAAAAAAGAAATATATACATATATATAAATTAATATGAATAAAATCTTACTTGAATCCCGCGGTAATCGAATACTCTGGTACATCGAAATGAATGATCGAAATATACCGATAACCATAGAAATCGTCCAATACGTTGAACGGTTGTGAAGCTATTCTCTTTAATTTGACACATGATCCTTCTTGTATCGTAAAACTCCATATTAATAGAACGATTAAATTTAATGGCATATTTTAAATCTTCACATACATCACTTAAAGATAGAGTTAACTGCAATACGATAAGGAATCCACATTGATCAACAATAAGTTTTCTTTTTTTTTTTTTTTTTAAGTTTTAATATCAAGTTTCTGAAAAAAAAAAGAAAAAGAAAAAAAAAAGAAAAAGATAAATTAATCTTCTTTTAATCAATTTAACTTGAGTTATGGAAAAAAAGAAAAGACACAAAAAATATTAATTATATCGATCAGAAAATACAAATGGAATTATGAATTATAATTACTAAGTAAGAAAAGTACAATTTTATTTATAAACATAACTATATCGAACGTAATAGATCGATCGATAATGTACATGCACGTTAAGTAATTTGAAAATTTGTATTGGGAATCCGTAAATAGATAAGTCTTATCTTCCTGCAAAACAAACAATAAACGCGATAGGACGAGAACGTTTTCTTGCAACGATAACTAAGTAAATAAAAAGTGATATAAAAGGTAAAAATTTTCTAGACTTTTTTTAAATTTGCCTTTACTATCATTAATATCACATATAGCAAATTGATTTCTGATAACGAGGAAAAAAAAAAAAAGAAAAAGAAATACTCCTATGTAATTATTTAATAATCTCGACAAAATCGAAATATGTTTATTTTATATCGAAAAAAAAAAAAAAAATGGAATTCTTACAATCGTAATATAATTCCCTCGTATGTTCGATGTAACTCTGCTTTGTAACTCCACGACTTGACGCTGAATGAAATACATAGTTCAGTTTGATAGGAAGAACGCGTCGCGAAAGACTTCTTAACCATAATATATGTAGTTTAACTTGAAAATTACACATATCCAATGCGCGCACGCATACACATATACACACACCAACTATTAAACCGTTCTTCTCTTAGTATTTCACGCCTACGAAGTTAAATAAAATAGCAAGAAGGACGATTATAGAACGGATATGCTTAATTTTCTGAATTTCTTCATGCGAGAATATCAATGAGATAAAACGAAATGAAAAAGAAGAAAAGAAGAAATATAAAGAACAAAAAAAAAAAGAAAGAGAAAAAGTATGCTTTAACTAAATAAACAGGGAAGAGTTGTGTAATACCGACCACAGTTTATACAGTTATATCGATCATAGCCAGTTCTTGCTTTTTTCATTAAATATTAACACTTTTTTCAAATAATGCAAGTAAATATCACAATTCTCTATAAAATATATCGGAATCACGTTATTTATTCTATTATTATCGATACTTTAAAATATCAAACGTATACATTGAATGTATTGCGTACTTGTTGTTAGAGTAATTGCATGACTCCCCCACCCCGTACCAGTTATAAAGTATTCTAATTGATTTCTAACTTAACACGTTTGGAGATGCTTGCTTATTGAAAGATAAATAGTTACAGTGAATCATGTGTATATTTTTTTCTCAAAACGTTTCAATTTTACAAGATTATTTTTATAGATCCACGCATGTGTATGTGTCTATATATATAGAGAGATGCACATACACACACACACACACACACACACACACATATTATAGGGAAATTTTTGTTACCAGATTTTTTGATAGATATTCGAATAGATGAGATATTAATGATACAATATATTATCGACTACATTTATAAGGAATAAAAAATCTTTCTTCGATTCTATTTCATTGTTTTCGAAAGTATATATACATGCTTGTATATATATGTGTGTGTGTATGTGTATACATGTGCGCGTATAGAAATTGTTGTTATCAGATTTTTTAATACTTGAACAAATGAGATATCAACGAGACAACTAGATTTATGACGATTACAAAATCTTTATTACCGTTTATCTAATTTTCATTAAATGAATTTATTCATTTCAAAGTCACTGACCCTTGACCCTCTGCACAGATTCGATGCAACGATATATGCGATAAGTTTTAATAACCGAATGAAAATCTTTCTAGACTGTAACTCTCGTAATGTATAGCAAACAATTTTTAATATACTTTACATGCGTTTGTAATTAAATTAAAAAAAAAAAAAAAAAAAAAGTGTATGGCTTATGAAAAGAATATTGTCTTTAAATGATAAATATATATTTTTTCTAATGAGATCGTTAATTAATCGTGAAATAAAATGAAAATGAAAGGAATTGATATAAATAGATATTAACAATACCTTTTGTAATAAAATCCTCGATTACAAATAGTTGACAGTCACAGTGATTGACATTGATTGTTCGAATTCGCCGAATTTACTACCATATGAATCAGCCACTAGCAACAAGTGTTCCACAACACAACTGTCACATGAAAAAAAGATAAAGTATCTCGGTGTTTGATTGGTTGATTCTCATTGACCAATCAAACGTCGCGCGAGAATTTTCTACCCCTTTGCATTTACCCGGTGTTTAAAGGCACGACTACCGTGGGTCAATGTTTTTGAGAATGTTAGTCTAACCACAAGAAGTAGACGAATTTTCACGGACGAATACTTTGATAGAAAATGGCTTGCTCTTCTCAGCTTTCGAAATTTGGGTCATTCAATAAAAAAAAAAAAAAAAAAAAGAAAAAATTGAACAAAAGAGAGAGAAAGATAGATAGATAGAGAGAAAGAGAAAGACAGAGAGAGGAATAGAGAGAGAGAGAGAGAGAGAGAGAGAGAGAGAGAGAGAGAGAGAGAGAGAGAGAGAGAGAGAGAGAGAGAGAGAGAGATAAAGAAAAAGAGAAAACAAACGTACATATAACGTTTATGTATATGTTTACTTACAGTTCTCTTCTATTTTCGCGCGCGTATACTTCGTGTATCTTGACGTAGAAAACACACACATAAATGTAGTATCCACGTAATATCCGTAGAGAAACATGAAACTGTAATACGTCGAATGGAACTCTTCGTTCGTAATTGTGGTCTCATTGATAGCGACACTTTGTAAAACAAGAACAGCAAATAACCAAAACAGAAACAAATGACGTTAACTATGCGGTTATCTTTCTCGAACGACGTTTCTGCTAGCCAGTAATAGTAAGATCTTTGTACGAAGGACATCGATAAGATCGATAGTGTGATACCTATACGTACCTATATTCACCATTACACGTAATACGTATTACATGCGTTCGTTATTTCTTCTAACGACCTTTCCTCTTCCTCATTTTCCTTCTTCCTTTTTTTTTTTTGTTTTCTCTCTTTTAATATTCCTTCATTTCGCGTGATTCACGTCGCGGCTGATCGGCTAAAGGGATAACGTTTCTTTAAGCGGCAGGGGTTATATTTATTGATCATTTTCAACCTCGCTTACTTTGCAACTGTCACAGTTTTTATATACTTCAATATAATTCTCTTTTTCGAGAAATTTGCATCAAATTTATTCTATATCTGTATAGCCTTTATTTGTTCTAAGATTTGGAAACACAAATGGAGACATCTTGCCTCAATTTGAGGATTGTCTGTTTTTCTTTCTTTTCTTTTTTACTTGTTTTTCTCTCTTTGTCAATATTTGTCAAATAACTTTTAATTTATTTCATACTATATTACTCATATTTATTTCATTATATATGTTTATTAATCCAGATAATAAATTAATCCAACAACAGCATTATTTTATTTCTCTTAATTATATAATAGATTTATATAAATTAATGATATAGCTATATCCCTGATGTATGCTACGAAAAATATATCAATTGTAATATTTTATACATTATATACATGTCGATATATATATATATATATATATATATATATATATATATATAGTTTAGTTTGAAAATATATGTTTATTCTTAACAGAAATGTAATAAAAATCTTCCATATTCGAATAAATTATCAAAGCTGATATTATAATGAGATAAATAATGATATAATAAAAAAAAATATGTTAGACAAATTAGCAAATGTTTTAAACTTAAAAGTAATATCTTCTATTTAATAAATTGTATATCATCAATGAAATTGAAATTAAGTAATTATGGAAATATAATTAAATTCAAAATTCACTCGTACTAAAGATATTAAATTGTTCAGTAATCATATTAAAAGAATAATCCAAGTATTGCCAAATGTTATAATTCATAAATTCCATTATATTTGAAAATTTATAAATTTGTACAAAATGAAAACACTTATTTAGCAAATATATTAAGATAAATCAATCTTTTTAAAAATTTTAATTATATATATTTCTATTGTTAACCCTTGAATTATATTCTCTCATACCTACTTTAATAAAATTGAAAATATATTTAAAATTAATTTTGGCTTCTCAAGACAAATATTATTCAATAGTTATTTTGATAATAACTACTATCATACTTACTTTTTAACTGTTCTTGAAAAATATTATACATCGTGTTTAATATTGTTAATTACTACACTGATCTTTGTGTAGAATGTTACGTTCGTTAAATGAATATTAATTATAAAAATATATAATGAAACATAAACTGTTTTCTATAATTATACTATCTGACAGTACATAACAATATAGAAAAATTCTGTCACATTTTACAGTTTTTATACATGTTTTTCAATAGCATTTAAAAATGAAGTAAAAATGACCAATTCAACTGTCTTGTGTACGACTAACTTAGCAGCCTCCATTATCAGTGAATATATCCAACTTTCAATACACTGCAATTTTGCATTCAGGTTAGAGAAATTATAACAAATATATGACTTCTTATAAATAATAATAATTAAGAATATATAAGATGATTAAATATATAAAATACAAACCTATATATAATAAAGTATATTTTCATAAAGAATCCTGTTTACCAATTAGAGGTGCTGGTTGTTCGGATGATATATGAATATTGGAAAATGTTTCATCATTACTAAGGGTTGGAGCTTTTTGTCCTTCTAGAAAACATATACGATAAATGTCTTCAAATGTTGAAGCAAAATGAACCTCAAGACCATCGGTTATATATTTTGGAAGATCATTGAAATCTTTCTTATTTTCCTCCGGTAATATTACGCACGTAACACCTACTCTTTTTGCCTGAAAATATAAATAACAGATAACAGAAGATCATTCTGTTGCACGCACATAAACATTTTAATAGATTAAATTATTTTATTTACCGCAATTGTCTTTTCTTTAATACCACCAACAGGGAGAACTTTTCCTATTAAACTAAGTTCTCCTGTCATAGCAACATCTTGTCTAATAGCTTGATTTTTAGCAAGAGAAATTAATGCTGTTGCAATAGTTACACCTGCACTTGGTCCATCTTTTGGAGTAGCTCCTTCAGGAACGTGTAAATGTATATGAGAATCATATAAAAATGTGTTTGATGGATCTACATTTTTTAAAAAGTTCTTAGCTACTGTCATTGCTATATGTATCGATTCTTTCATAACTTCTCCTAAATGGCCAGTTGATTCACATGTACCCTCCATCTTGTTTGTATTCGTAGGTTTTCGAATAGCAGTTTCGATAAACAATGTAGAACCTCCCATGGCAGTCCATGCAAGACCCATGACTACACCTGGAGGTGTAATTTCATACATTCTGTCTTGTGTAAATACAGGTTTTCCTACAAAGTCATGTAAATTGCTTGCAGTTACATCAACTTTGTCTATTTCTTTCTTAACGACTTTGAAAGCCACTTTACGGTGAATTTTTTCTATATGTTTCTGAAGATTTCTAACTCCTGACTCTCGACAATAATATTTAATCAAAGATGTAAGTGAATTGTCTTGCATAGTAATATGTGAATCGTTAAGCCCGCTATCACTCATAGCCTGTGGTATTAAATATTGTTTAGCAATTGCGAGTTTTTCTTCTGCTACATAACCGGACATCTCGATCATTTCCATTCGATCTCTAAGAGGTTCTGGGATAGTATCAACCACATTCGCCGTACATATAAACAAAACTTTTGATAGGTCAACTGCAACGTCCAAATAATGATCTAAGAAATTTGCATTTTGTTCTGGATCCAACATTTCTAAAAGGGCAGAAGCAGGGTCTCCTTGATGTCCCCTATTAATCATATATGTAAATTATTATGCGTTTCGACAAATTTATAATAAAATGTTTATGTCGTTGAAGTACACACTTTCCAATTTTATCTACTTCGTCTATCAGCACTAATGGATTTTCAGTTTGGGTCTTTTTTAAGCACTGAATAACTTTGCCAGGCATGGCACCTACATATGTTCTTCTGTGTCCTTTAATTTCTGCCACATCTGTCATTCCTCCAACGCTAAATCTGAAATACTCTCTGTTAAGTGCTCGAGCTATCGATTTAGCTATAGATGTTTTTCCTACTCCAGGAGGACCATGGAAACACAATATTTTTCCCTGAGTTGAACCTTTCAATTGACTGACAGCAATAAATTCTGAAAGATAAAACAAGGTGTATGTAAAATTTTTTTGCTACAACTTCTTAGACAAAAATGTCAAACGATTATACCAAGAATCCTTTTTTTTATATCTTCCATTCCATAGTGATCTTCATCTAAAATTTCTACAGCTTGTTGCAAATTTAAATTTTCTGGACTAGTTACACCCCAAGGCATTGAAGTTAACCAATCTAAATAGTTCCTTGTAACACTGGATGTGAAGAAAACAAAATAAATATTGAATGTTATAATAGATATAAAAAAAAATGTCTAAAAATTATTAAAAAGTTATTTTCGAAAGTACTCACTTAAATTCACTACTATGACTTTCTAAAAAACTTAATTTATTTAATTCTTCATCTAATACATCCATAACAGGTTTAGGAACTGTTTTTTGTCTTATTTTCTCTCTATACTTTTCTTCTATTGCATCTTTGTCATCCTTTTCTAAACCTAGTTCTTTCTTAATGACCTTTAACTGTTCATGCAGTATGTATTTTCTATGTTGTTGTTTTACTTTTTCCTCAACTTCCCTACCAATCTTTTGTTGTAATTTACTTAATTCATACTCCTTTTTGAGCAGTGCAAGCGATAATCTTAATCTTTTAAGAATCTGTGTTTATGAGAAAAAAGAAATTAATTATATATCACAAGATATTTATATTATTTAATACATATTAAAGGATATACTTACATCCATTTCTTCTAGCACTTGCTGCAGTTCTTGTGCATCTGCTCCTGTTAAAGCAGCACCCAAATCACTCAGGTAAACTGGATTGTCGACCACTCTTTGTCCTTGATGAAGCATTTGTTGCAGAGATTCTCGGTACAATGGATTCATACTTATGATATCTCTAATAGTTTTAATTAATTCTTGTGTAAGTGCCTATGAATCATAAACTTGGATATTTATAAAGTTGTATATATAGAGAGTTATAAATATTTTATAAATATTGTTACAATCACCTTAATTTCTTCTGTTTGTCTAAATTTTTCATGCGTAACATTTACAACTTCTACCATTAAAATTGGCTGAGATTCTGATGTCGTGGATTCGGTAGAGGGTTCTGTTTGTTTTTCTTCCATTAATGGTTTATTCGATATAATATTTTCTGCGCTTGAATTATCTAATTTTTCTAACGGACCAGATGTCTTTTCTGACTTTTTACGTAATGCTGTTCTACGGCTCACTTTACCAGCAGTCATTGAATCGTCTACAGGGACGTTAATTGTTGTATTTAATAGTGGAAACGTCAGTTTCATCTCTGCATAAGATAGGCAGATTTATATTTGCAATAAAATAAAAAATTAATCTTCTTGCACAAGTATTAATTTTGGCAGAAAGAAAAAAAAATATAATTAATTGAATTAATTTTACAGTAATATTTTTATACTTCAAAAATATATGTCATTTGGTATAAGATAATTACACAATAGTTTGTTATAACTATTTTTATGATAGTACTTTAACTATAACACATTTTAAAAACTATTGAAGATATAGGTACAATACTGTAAATAAATGTAAATAAAGTATCATAAAATAAATGAACTATTTTGTCTTTCTTGCTGTTATATCATCTTTGAACTTGGCTTTATGAATAAATATTATCTTTTATATCTATATTCTTACCATGCACTGGTTGTATAGCAGCAACATCTTCTAGAATTTGTCCAACAATTTTAATTCTTCGGTGTGCCATTATTACAAGTCTTAAGCGATTTCCTAAATCTTGTACTTCGTGAATTTGTGCAAATGTACCAACAGAATAGATATCATCAATATTTTGTACAATCTCTGCTTCATTTCTATATGAAAATAATAACTATTAAATGATCATACATATTATTGATGATTTTATAAATTATTGTCAAAATAATATTTACTCTTCGGTCTTCTTTAAAAATATTCCGACATAAGGCTGATTTAATTTAACCTTCCTACGTATTAAATCGATAAGAATAGGATTAGAAAGTTCTATAAGCTTGATAAACCTAGGAAAAACAGGATTTCTACTGATTGCGATAACAGGTACATGAGGCCATACTTCTGGTACAACCACTGTAGCAGGTAAAGTAGCTGAATAGTCCTCTGATTGCTCTGGATCATTATCGCTAAAAGATTATTATATTGTAACATGTTTTTATAGTCTTATCAATTTTGGAAATGTTAAGTATATAATAAGGAATATACATACTTTGGAGGATCTCTATCAGATTTCTTAGTTGAAAATAATTTAATAGATGTAACAGCTGCACACTGTCTATGATTTCGAATATTTCGACTTAATATTCCAAGTTTTTGATTAGAAAGTTCTGTTCGAGGAAATTGCGGTTTAATATAAACCGGTAATGTATTATATGTTTCAAGACGATGATTTCTGTAAAACGATCGACTAATCGTTGCATTATGACGAAATACTGGTAATAATTTACTCTTAAATGTCGTAACACACCGCATTCTTTTATATTTCCTTCTTCACAATTTTAATATATCTTTTCCGTAGGCTTAATATATAACAGATACAGCATTGAAAGAGGTTATGAGTCTATGTGATGAAATCTAACATGAATTTACATGTACCAACTAACCTCAAATTTGTTTTAATAGACTGATTGATTGTGTTAATGAACCCTGCTGTTTTATGGTTCTATTTTGTAGCTTATATTTATCAATTATATAGATAATATTCTGTTTTCTTTATTCATTTGTTTCATCGAATGGTCTGTTAACGTTTATTTTATTAAAAGCGTGTGAATCGAGCATAAATCATTGTGCAGGTACTTCTGCGCATTTTGCTTCCGAGTGACAGAAAAGGACATACAGAGAGAAAGAGAGAGAGAGAAAGAGAGAGAGAGGGAGAGAGAGAGAGAAAGAAAGAGAGAGAAAGGGAGAGAGAGAAAGAAGAGGGAAAGAGAGAGAGAGAGAGAGAGAGAGAGAGAGAGAGAGAGAGAGAGAGAGAAAGAAAGAAAGAGAGAAAAAGAAACTCGAATTTCATTTATAAAAAATTTATTTTTTTGAAATATTGGTATGATTGATGACGACTAATTATAATCAATATATATACATTTATAAATTGTTATAAATACGTTATTTTTAATAAAATTAATTAAATAATCAAAATGTTTCTACATTCAAGTTTGCAAAATTTACGCGCGTTTATTTTGATTGGTTCTAATCTAAGTTTAGAACATTTTTTCTCAGTTAACTACGACGATCTTCATAAAATTTGGGTATTGCTTCCTTTCTAACAATAATTGTATAATGGATAATAGATACATAGATTTGATACTTTCAATGATTATGTAACTTTTTTTATTTCTTATTCATTTTTGACTATATCTTTTTTATTAAGCTATCACTTATTTTTTTATATTATATTTGAAATATTTGTGTTATATTTAAAATTTTAGTACATTAATTTTCATAATTTAGTGATGTAATATTAAGAATTGAAGTAACAATCGAAGAAGTTTCATCTGTTATTCTGGTTATTAATTTGTACAAATGACAAATGAACTCGTATGAATCTATATCATCAAAAACAAAGGCTTCTACCATGGATCCGGAAAAATTAAATTCCATCTGTTCAAGTATTTATATTCTAAATATTTATATTAATCATTTCTACAATTATTCTGTATAATTTTTATTCAGAAGAAACTTATTTTCATTAGGGATCATATGTTCTCCCGCCATTACTCGACAAAATTTATCTCATAAATCTTTGATACAACCAATGTTAGAAAACAAAAATGATGAAGATGACACTCATTTTTTTGAAACTTTAAAGAATAAAATTAAAACTAGTCCGTTAAAGTAATAGTGTTTGATAACCAGATAAAACGTTAATATAATTTTTCTTACAAAATAATATATATCTATCTATTCTTATGCAACAGATGTTTAAAATCTAAATACGTATTTAAAAAGCCATATGGAACAAGAAAAAGGAAGCATAAATTTAATGAAGAAAGTAAAGATGCAATAAAACGTTTTAAAGAAGATATGGAAAATAAAAATCAAGTAGAAGTTGATGCTATTAATCTTCATCCGGAAACAGAAGAACTTCATTCTGAAACAAAAGAAATATGTAAAGATAATTCGATATCGTCTAATTATAAAAACGATGTCTTAAAATCTATAGATACGAACGTGGATAATAATGAATCTTACGCGTTAAAAAGGTATATTTTTTACATATTTCAAATATATATTATATACTTCAAATATTCAATGACATATAATTAACAATTAATATATTTTTACCTTTAGAGATTTTACTTTGATCTTTCAATCGGGTACAGCATTTGATAATGACGAAAATCATGAATCTAGGTTCGTTGAACGTACCGATGTAAATAATACTGACAATAATAATATATTTTTATAAATGAATAGCGTGTATATCTGTAATAATGTTGTTTAAACGTTTTATTCGAATAAACAAGTTTATTTTAGAATAAAACTTACGTATGTTAGTTCTTGTTACAATAAAAATTAGTTAAACATCACATATTTATATATATGTAATCGCACATGGAATATAAAATAATTTTAACTTGATATATAAGAAAATTCTATGCTCCAAGTCGTTCTTAATCGGCAATGTAAACAACAATGAACACGCGACTACGTTCGATATTATTCTTTTGTACTTCGACGAGTAAATATTATAGCTTTCTTTGTCCTAAACAGTCTGAAGGTAGACACCAAACAAATGCCATTGTAATCGTCGAAATTCCAATTCATTTATTTTAATAATTATTTATTTCAATTATTTTATGCTTTTTAAAGGAATTACTTATAATACGTATACGTATATATGCTATTATTACATAATTTAATTTATTAATAATCGTATTAAGAAAAATTATAATAATGAATTGGACATAATTTTTTATAATATTCTTTGTTTAAACATTATATAGCCTGTACATAATACGCAATAAATATAAAATTATTTTAATGTAATATTCTCTTGTTCATTAGATCTCTCTTCTTAGTTTACAATTAATGCCAATGAAAATCAATAACCGAATGATTTTGTTACTCATCAGTGTAATGTACTTTGTATTCCATCGACGAAACGTCAATACCCTCAACTGTCTTTCTTAATTATTAGAATAATATAATTTTGCGTTCGATCGAAAAAAAATCAAAACTCTTTTTTTTCATATAGATGTTTTTAAATAATATATATCTTTGTTAATTTTATAATTATTTAAATAAAATATGGCGTACAGGAAGTAGGGTGGTATAACTAAATAGACTTTAAACGAAAATCTATTTGCTTAAACGTTAAGTAACTAGCAACACGTATTATAAATAAAAGAATTATAATTTAATATCTCAATAACTTTACGTTTTAAACTTCCAATTATTGTTTACAACCGATATTAATAAAAGCGAACATTCAGTTGACTTTGTTGGTTATAAGGTTAGTATACTTTTGCGTTCCGTCGAAGAAACATCGATACTCTCCCTTTCCGTACGGGTGATCATAAATGATCTATATTTTCAATAATTTCGTCATTATTTAAACAATATATAATGTAAAAATAATACAATACATTAAATAGTGCAGTAGAGACAGTGCCAATCGCCAAAAAATTCATCTTCAATTCATTATACTTCATTTTGGGGTAGGGTGCTCATCATGTGAAGATTTCACCCTTTGCGGATGGGTGGTGGCAAAGAGCCGCCCAAGCCTTTGTACCGTTGCCGACATGATCGGCAAATAGACGCCCAAGCCCTTCGTCGTTTCGGATTTGTATTGTAAAACAATTTATATTTATTTATTATTCGAAAGAAAAAATTCGAAAAAGATAATTAATTAATACGTATCACGTTTTTTTCTTTTTGAAAAAAGATTCAAGCTTTTTATATTTTTTCAATTAAATATATTAATATATTTTTACACAATTTTGCTTGTCCATTGAGTTCGTCCGCAAAGGGTTAAACGACAGAAACCCATTCAACGAAGAGTAAAGTAAGTAATTTTCTAAAGTGAGTATATTTTTCTATTAAACATCTTTTTAATAATTTCAACTATTTTTTATTATAATAATGATACTAATGACTCTGTTTTAATTTTTTTTTTGTTCTAGAATATCATTGCAGTCGTGCGTGATGCAATCATAAAATCGAGTGTTCATATCGCTAAAATAATAACCAAAAAGTCGCGAAATAGAAGCAGTGTTTGCTTGTTGGCGGTTCGGGATTTACAAGAAAAATAAATATCCATCGACTGCGTACAATGCAGTCATTAAAGTCAGTATTTGTCCGTAAAGTCTTTTCTCTTTTCAACAGTCGCACAGGCTGTATTTATAAAAGCCAGTAAAATTTTGAGAAGTAAATTCAGTGATCGTTCGTTAATAAATAATTAGAGTCAGTGCATCATTAAAGAGGACTTCAACCAACTTCGATGTCAACCTACCTCATATTCAACCATCTACGAATCATCCACCCTCAATTTCGACCTAAATCGCGGACGAGTGTTTTGGAGCCATCGCAGAACTTCCTAAGTAGTAAGTAAATTTTTAAGTCCCTTCTCGATTCAATCATGTCAAGGATAAAAGGTCCGAATCGGCACGAGTGATTGGTCATAATTAATTAATATAAATAAAGTTCCTTTGGAGATGTATTCGTGAAGATAAAACATTTTTTGATATTATTGATTGAATGATTTTACCGACTGAATAATTTTACCGACTGAATGATATTACCGACAGTTTGACTTTATCGACCGACTTATATTACCGATTGAATGATTTTATCGACGGGACGATTGTACTCTTATATAGTATAGAGAATAAATTTATCCCTAGAATACGTGGCGCTCCTGGTTAAACTATATACGTTTCTGGATTGATTTTTCATTCTATGGTGTCCAAGATTTTATCATAGCGATATTCCATCATGTCGAATAGAATGTTTCTGCACGTTTATTGCCTGGTGTGAAATTTTAGATAAAGTGTGCAAATTATTTACAATAACGTATTCAATATAAATATCTTATTATTTTAAATTGTGTGTTCTTGGATTATATTTTGTCGATACCTTTATGAGGAAAAAAAAAAATACGTTTCTTGCAAAAAATTAGTTTTTAAAGAATGCGGCATGGTGATTTAACCTCAAAGTATTTACTCGAAGCGCTTCTAGATAATTGATAAAAGGAATTTATTGAGCATATCAAAATTAAATGAAAGAACATTTTTCAACGGAACAAATTTACTTATATATAAAAAGACGGTGTTAAATTTGTGAGATTGAACGATCACAACCTGTTATATGATTTTTAGTACTTGATAATTGTTAAATTTAACAATGACTGATTCTGAAACAAAGCAACCTCCAGTGGAGGATATAACGGAAAAAAGTGAAAACGATCCATATGCGTATCTCGAAAGAGATAATTTCACATCAGAAAAGTTTAAAATTGAAGTGCGTGGGTTGCCTAAATATTATGGAATCGGAGAGTTTAAAAAGTTGTTGAACGAAAAGCTTGATTTACAAACTTGCAAGGTAAAACCACCAAAACAATCTAGTGGTTGGCTGTATGTTTGTTTCAGAAACGAAGAATGTCGTCAACGAGCTATTTCGACTTTAAATGGAATTTTATGGAAAAACTGTAAGCTTTCTGCGCAGGTATTCTCATCTTGTTTCTTATCTGTTAAAAATTTGACAAATTTTATTCTTTCTTGAATATTGATTGTCACTGTGTTATATAGATTGCTAAACCTGCTCCAGATCCTTTTGTAAAAAGAAAATTAGAAGAAAATAAAACCAATAAAAAATTAAAAAATGAACTTCATGATCCAGATATATCAGCTATGGATAGAGTTAAATTTACAACAACTCCTCTTTGGAATATGCCTTATTCGAGTCAAGTAAGAGAATATCAATTTGTTTAGTAAATATTGTTTAGGAAGATATGGAATGTTCTATAACATGTAAATACTGGAATATCTGTGGTAATATTTCAGCTTGAATTCAAGCAAAATGAAATGAGATCTGTATTAATGAAAATCGGCCAAAAAATGCTTGAAGGAAATACCCATTTGTCCGAGTGGATCAATTCGCAAAAGAAATTATATGAAAATTTGCCTTGTGAATTAAAACCTATTCTACATGCTCAAAGTACAGAAGCTTACAGAAACAAATGTGAATTTACAATTGGTAAATGAATGATGCTGCATCTCTTCAAATCTTTTTTAAGGAAATTGTATATTTGCGTGAATAAATTATAATTGAATATCTTGATTATATTTCAGGTAAGAATATAGAAGGTGATAAAGTTATAATCGGATTTAGATTGTCTAGTTACGCTGCTGGTTGCACAGCAGTAGGTCCTATCGACGATCTTTGTCACATTCCTAAAAATATGAAAACTGCAGTAAAAGTAATATATTTTATTTTGGATTTCAATATTCTAATTTAATTCTTTGATATGTAAAATAATTTTAATATACCTATTCTATAGGCATTAGAAGAATTTGTACAAAATTCTGGATTAGAACCTTTCAATCCGGTAGATCACAGTGGGTATTGGAAACAAGTTACTGCTAGAACTAGTCGTCTCGATCAGTTAATGTTAATAGTAGGAATAAATCCTCAAGATTTGGCCACTGAAAAGTTAAAAGAGTTACAAAATCAATTGAAAGAATTTTTTGAATCTGGAAAAGGATCCACCATAGACGTTACATCACTTTATTTTCAAACAATGGAAAACAAGTATGTTATTATTAAAATGCGAAGTGATTATGATTGTCATTCTTCAATTTTTGTACTTTCGTTTTCTAGAAGTGTCGGTAGTGAATCTAGAAATCTTCTGCAACATATAAATGGAACCGAATATATTGAAGAAACTTTGTTAGAAAAGAAATTTCGCATATCACCACAAGCCTTTTTTCAAGTAAATACATTAGGTGCTGAAGTTTTATATAAAGCAGCTATCGATATGGCAGAACCAACTAATGATACTACATTATTGGATATTTGTAGTGGAACTGGAACTATAGGTTTATCTTTCTCAAAGGTATTTCAATATGTTGCATAGTTAATAAAACACAACAAGTTTCATTCTTCACTGATATAATTTTTCTTGCTGTAGCATTGCGGTGAAGTGTTAGGAGTAGAAGTGGTATCCGATGCTATTAAAGATGCAAAACAAAATGCTCTTCAGAATGGTGTTACTAATTGTGAATTTTTTGTTGGTAAAGCAGAAGATATTTTATATCCTATTATTCAGAGGGCAACAAAATCTCGTATTGTAGCTGTGGTTGATCCACCAAGGGCTGGTATACGTACGTAAGAAAGAATATGCTAAAAAAAAAAAAAAAAATGTAGATGTAGAATAATATATTTAAGTAATTTTACACATATTTATTTTTAGATCAAAAAACATTATTGACGTTACGTAAAACAAGAAAATTGACAAGATTAGTTTATATATCTTGTGATCCTCGAGCAGCTATGAGAAATTTAATAGATCTCTCAAGACCAAGATCGAAACAATATTGTGGAGAACCTTTCGTACCGATAAAAGCTATTGCTGTGGATATGTTTCCTCATACAAAACATTGTGAACTAATAATATGTCTTGAAAGATTATCCGAAGTAACAAACTCAAACGTTAATTCGTAAAAGTTAAGTTATTCTTAAAAGTTAGTCAAATTAAATTTTTTTACTATTGTTTATAAAATATTTATATTTAACATTTATA
>NC_057691.1:7074416-7086888 GCF_014466175.1 Vespula pensylvanica | reverse complement strand
AAAAACATCGCAGTCGCTTAGTATCTACAGGTACTAGTGCCTATAGATCCTAGCACCTGCGTAGTTTCGGCTACGTGCCCAAATAAATAATGTGTTCGTCGAAGCATTAATGTTTTTATTTGTTTTCTCATTGACATTCTTTATATTGTAGAAGTTTGTCTCAGGTTCATTTTCGATCTTACCTTAAAGAGAAAATTCGATCATACGTTTGAGTTTTAAGATTACGATGGATAAGTCTCGCAAAGCATATCAGTCAAAATATTCTGTCATTTTATCGAAGAACTCGAGAGTAAGATTAAAAGCATTTATTCATTGCGATTTTATATCGATTAAAAGTCATACTTGTTGTTATAGATAATAGTGTTATAATAATTATGGGTAATTGTTTCTGTTAATTACTATGCAACGTCAGTCATTAAAAAGTCGTCGATTGATGATCAGAAGTTAGGAATAAAATCGAAAATCAAAAGGGTTAGAGATTAAGATGATAATAATAGATTAACTATACCGTGATTGCTAGAATAATTTAATTTTGTCTAGCTAGTTAGTTTAAGGTTTTAGGTACATAGTGTTTATAATATTAATGATGAACTAAGTGTTCTACTAATTGGTTTCTCTAAATTATAAAAAAGGAGGATGTATATAAAAGAAAAAGAATGGACTGATTTAGGATGTGAACAAAGGATTTGCGAAGAAACTGAATTCTTCGACTTTTTAAAATAGAGAAACTTTTAGTCAATCGAAGCATAGAATTAGTTAAGATAAGCCTTTATTAATTGTCTAGTTTTACTACTTGATACATCGATTGAAAACTAGGATACTATTATTACTTCTTTTTGAAGCAAGTCACGGCATTAAAATAGCATCGCCAATAAACGCGACCCTTAGCCTGCCCACGTCGCTGAAGATCCATCTGTAATTATTGAAAACGTTAATTACAAAATATATTTTAAGTTATTTTTTGTTTATGAAAAATGATCACCGTTTGTCCATTTCCCGAAGGTGAATTGGCAACTTGATTCGGTGAAGCAGATCTTGTCAAAGCCTTTTCTGCTCTTCCTTGATCAACAACCTTCTGCAAGGCTATCATCAATTGATCAAACAAAAGAGCTGCTCTTTTTGGCACCACAATCTGTTAAAGAGCATGGGATTAAACGAAACGTTGAAATAAGAAATTGAATATAATTTCTGATCATCAAGTAAGTATAATCATTTTTATTAATTTTCTTAAGAAAAAATGAAAGAAGAAATATACATATATAACGAAAAATGAATCTCCTTAAAAAACCTCAATTTTTTAGATTTATGTTTAGCTCTATAATATTTTTCAAGGAGTTTAACTTAATATGTTAAATGTATCTTTATTCGACCTTTTTAATAGGGAATGTCGTCACATGAATAAATGATAATTTTTATAATTATATCTATTGTATTGTTGTGAGTTCCTAAATACATCGATAATTGATATGAGATTAGAAAGAATTGATTAGATTGCTTCATAATTGATGACGATTAATTAGTTGAGATAACAACAATTGCATTTGAAATTTGGATCGATCAGCTACGACAAAGAGGGTAGCTTCACGGCAGGAATTCGTTATATACATATATGTATATTAAGCACGATACACATCCCTTTGCTATATTCCAATATCATCTTTTGTTCGAATATTATCATTAATTGTTAATTATCCAATAATATAGGAAAAGCATTGAGATGAAAAAACCGTATTAAAATGTTCATAAATTTTTATGTATATATATATAAAATTTCTTTATTTGGCTAATCTGGATTTTAGGTACAAAATAGAACAATCTGATTGGTTAATAGAACAACAAGTTGGCCAATTAGATTATTCGTATTATTGTTCTTAGTGATCTTTGAATTCGCCGATTCCTATTTAGATTAAATTATTTTTCCTTTTTTTAATCTATAACCCACGATTAAGAAATTATTTCATATACGTAAGTTAGATTTGAATCTAATTTGTAACAAGATTTTCGGGTTCGTATGTGCCAATTTGGTATGTCACTAACAAAGATATTAGATGCACAATCGTATCCTTATGTACATTTAAATTTGACTAGCGTAGTACCGAGAGAAAGATGGCGATAGTCGTTGAAAAGGATTCAGTCATCGAACTTGAGACGATTCAGATATCATTTGATTAACGTCGCATTAACATCGCATCAAGCGTACTGTGAAAGCACGAAGAAGAAGACAAAGAAAAAGAGAGAAAAATAGTAATATTTTTTATTCCGCCAAAAGAAGGTTGGAATTATTACAAGTTATCGTTGCTACGTTTGCTCGAGTGAAAATCGGAAGAATAAATAGAAATTTCTGGGTTGGCAAATACCAGTAGTGGGCGTAACATCGAAGCCATGGTCGAAAGAAACGAAACAAACCAGGAAGAAAATGAGAATTTTCATGCAATGGTGCATTTCCTGTTCTTGATTATGTTTATATGATCTTTAGTCCGAAGGTACGTGCTAAACGAGAATTTTTACTTTTTATATTCGGTAATATAAAGGTGAAATAGTAAAAAGAAGTGGGAGAAGAGAGGAGGAGAAAATTTTAACGTTTGGGATTGAAGTGTGATCGATTGTATTTAAAAAAAAAATCGCGTATTAGGTTAAACTCTTAAAAAATCGTACGCTTTTTTCGCCTACGCTCGTCCGCGCCCGTGAATTTCATTTTTTTTTTCGCGCGAGATCATCGGAAATGTGAAAATCTGACGTTGTGTGGCAATAATAGTTGAAAAAACGTTCGTATCGACAGCAGAGTGACGAAAATTCTAATGACGCGAAAGAAAAAAAAAAAAAAAAAAAAAATTAATATAAACGAATATTAATACGCCGTTTCAACGTAGATTATTAATATTACTTAATATAAAGAATATAGCTTTTTTATTAAATAATGCAAAAAAATTTAATTAAAAAATCAATATTACACGTATAATTTATATTACATTTGATATTCATGCGTATTTGCATCAGTCGTATGACGTATTTCGATAAATTGCCTTAAATTGATCTGACGTATTTAAAGCTACACGTTACGTAAAACATACTTCTGTAAAATTAAGCTTCGAGTAGGTGAAAAGAATCCAATACACAAGGCTCCTGTTATACCGATTAATTTTAACGCGATATCGAAATTCCGGAATATCAGATGGGGAAGGAAAAGAATTGGAAAACCAAACATGTACGTTTTTTATCTCGTTATTCTCTATTTTTCCTTTTTTTCTCTTTTTTCCCCTTTTCTTTTTTTTTTTATTCTCTCTCTTTTTTTATTTCGATCGATCCCTAACACGAAATTCTCGTTAACCGAATCAAACTCCAATGTAAATATATATATATATATATATATATATATATATATATAAAATTTTATTTGTTAGTCAAATAAAGGTCTCGTTATATTGTATTCTTATTTTGCATTTTTATTTTTATTTTTTTTAATATTGGAAAAAGAATATCCAATCGTTTCAAAAGTTCAAAAATTTAAAAGTCCGAAACTTCTCGATGATTTATTTCGAATTTATTTTTTATTATTTTATCAACATTTTTTTCAAAGGCCATCGTCGAATAAATATTTTTTTTAAATGAAAAAGAACGTAACTTTTGACTTTTGAATGTTATTGCAAATCACGTTACGAGTATTTGAATAAAAATAAAATAGTGAAGAGATGATCAGAGAGTAGATGGAGATGAAAATGATGAAAGGGAAGAGACTAAAGGATGGGGTGCTTGACGAGGGAAAAGAGGAGTGAGTGGTAGTGAAGAGCAACGATCAACGTATATTGCATATTTTCGAGTGTGATTCTAGTCAACGTGGCGGATCAGTATGAAAGTGCGTTAATTGCGGAATTGAAGTAGCGTAAATGCATTGCCATAGCAGGGAATTATTATCGTTTCAAAGCCGTTTCAATGGTATTTTGATTTCCCGTCGGTTGCCATTCATTCCTCTTTTCTGATTCATTGCGTCGGCCGCGATTCTCTCGTTTTAGTTTTTAAATGTTCAAATAATTGTACGAATTCACTGCGAAAAATATTTTAAAATTCAAAATTGATCAAAAAAGAAAGAAAAAAAAAAAAAGATAAAAAAAAATGTTTTTACCTTTCACGCGAATTTCTTCTCCATTTTTAATATTTTCTCTTTGCTTCTAAGAATTAACTAACAATCTTTTTCTTTTATCTTTTTTTAAAATTTGGAATAGTATATTTATGATATTTCAAAGTCGGAAGCAAAAATAATTATCCCTTTCGCATATTACTAAACGTAAAATCCTTTCTCATTTCTTTTCATTTTCTCTTATATTTTTTTTTTTTTTTTTTTTTTAATAATGATTCGACCATGTACTCTGACAGAAACGATGTAGCAGAAAGGGATACAATACTACCCCTTGGGAAAATCAATCCTTCCGGTCGACGGAATAGAAATATAATAAGTGAACACGTGTGCGTACAAAAAATTAATTTCGCCTACAATATTCCATTCTATCTCGACATCGAATAATCCACCCCTTTGTGAAGAGACGTTTATGAGAATGTTTGCGTATGTGTTTACTTACCAACGTTGAGGGTGAACATACATGGTATATATGTAGATAAGTATGTGCGTGCGTAGTATTAACGGGGATTACTATTGTTGCATCACGAGGGGATATTTATGATTTTTTACATTTTTTGTTCTCTCTCTCTCTCTCTCTCTCTCTCTCTCTCTCTCTCCCTCACTTTCTTTCTCAATAATTTTCCTTTTTCTTCTTATTTTTACTTTAATGAATGATATACCCTTTAAAATCATTTTTGAATTGATTGATAACCGAATAATCTCTAAAAAAATTTTCAATGGAGAAATTAAAAACAAAATATAAAGTCCAATATGAAAAGAATCCTTTTTTTTAAAAAGATTAAGAAATTTCTTTCTTTCGTAATAATAATTTTTTTGAAACTTGTGCTTTATCACGTTGATCACATATGAAAATATCTCATGAAATAAAATGTTGAAAAGTTGAGAATCTTGTTAAATAATATGAATATTACAATGGCGAAATAGTCCTTTAATTATACATTTTACATTTTTCACGGATTAAAGTAAAGCATAGATTAAAGCAGCGCTGCGAAATGGAACGTAACATCAAAGGTAATGCTAAGTTAAATCTACGCATGTAAAAGGGTGTATCTTTGAATATATATATATATATATATGTATATATATTCATATATATGCATATATACTCGTGTGTACTGAGTACATGGGTATTATGTTTGTACAATACGCCACTCGGTAATTAACTGGGACTGGGAGTCTGAATTCGGTATTAATTAATCGATTCCCAAGCTCGTCGTTACTGACTATTCATCCCGAATATATATTTTCTTTGTGTTTCTAGATATATAATTTTCAAATAAATAAAGATTCAATGAAAATACGTAGAAATGTGAAACACATACGCACGCACATACACACATACACAGAGAGAGAGAGAGAGAGAGAGAGAGAGAGGTTGAATTGAAAAAAAAGGAAAGAAAAAAATTTTTAATTATTTTCAATCACGTACTTTCCAATAAATAAAGTAATTCGATTAGAGAGCGAAAAGAGGGGAAAAATCGGTGATCATTTTAAAGATTCAAAGAAGTGTACGAAGCAAGAAGTATCAAATAAAGATCCTTTCTCTCTTTTTCCCTCTCTTGACAATAAATTTTCTAATAGAAAGGAGAGACCTATCTATATCTACTCACCCTTTGAAATTATCAACGAACGAATCTAATCTGAGACTGTACGCACCCTTCAACTAAATTAAATTTTTATAGTTCTGATGGATTTCAAATAAATAAAAAATTGCGAAATTCTTTTTGATGTTGATCACAAATTTTAAACGAGAACGAAGATAACCAGAACGAAGAGAAAGAAAGAAAGAAAGAGAGAGGGAGAAAGAGAGAGAGAGAGAGAGAGAGAGAAAGAGAGAGAGATAAAGAGAAAGAGAGAAAGAGAGAGAGAGAGAGAGAGAGAAAGAAAGAAAGAAAGAGAGAGAAAGAGAGAAAGAGAAAAAGAGAAAAAGAGAGGAAGAGAGAGAAAAGAGAGAAGAGAGAGAAAGAGAGAAAGAGAAAAAGAGAGGAAGACAGAGAAAAGAGAGAAGAGAGAGAATCACGAAGGTGGGAGGAGTAACTGGGAGTGAATAATCCAGTTGCTTTCTCCGGAAATAGAAGGCAAACAGAATAAAATGTCTGAAGTTATCGTTTAACTGTCATTTTGACGATGCCAGTAGTTCAAAGACGATGTTTTAAAATTTAAAGAAAAGTAGGAATAGAGTAACAGTAAAAAGAAGTGAATAATAAATGAAATAATGTATATATATACATACGTATAACATATGAAAAAAAAAAAAAAAAAAAGAAAAAATTAGTTGTTTTTTATTTCTTAAAAAAAAAAGAGACTAATTTAGAAGAAGAAGAAAGCTTTTTAAGAAAAAGAGAAAATGTGACGTGTCAAACTTGGAACATTTATTTTTTTCCAGTGACAAGTATTCAACTACAAAGTTCTAGTCTCGTGAAGAGAGAACATTATTTTTAAGGGGAAATGTATATAAGTGGTTTTTGTCGTTGAAAAGAAATTAATATGATGAATCGACTACGAAAGTGTCCTCGACATTTTTGTAATTTATTATCGTATTGGTAAATCTTAAATAGAAGAAGAGGAAATAAGAGTCGGATTATTAAATTACAGTTTAAGTACATACACAGGGTGAATTAGAAGTACCCAAGTGATTTTTATAAATCAATCTCACTTTTTTTCGAGATACTTTTTAAGAGAGATAATTCTTTTTCTTTATATTTTTAAATTACGAGTCTAAGAACTTTTGGCCCGATCTGTATAAATACAAATTATTATATATTCCGAATATATATATATATATATCGAGTATAAAAAAAATTGTTTATTATCGGTCTATTGTCATCAATCAGAGATTGAAATCTGCTTTATACTTTATGAGATCGGTATTACTTTATTTTATTTATGAAGCTTTCATGCTTATTTCAAAACACCCCCGCAAACACGTAAATACTTCCGTTTGTTGGCTAGGCGTCCTTAACGATGATTAAAGCGTTTTCTTACGACGTACAGCGCGTCGCACTTTCCGCCCATTTATACCATATCGTGTTTTTTTTATGAGCCTGAGGATATATAACAAGAAGAGTAAATGAAACGACTCGATCGATCATTTTGATAAAATAATGGATAAATAATAATTATTTAAGTATTCGATATCAAATCTCTTTTTTGTTGGATTTTTGTTAATCAATATCTGTTTTTCGTTATTCTAATATTTTTCTTTTGGACTAAATATAGACGTATATCTGTTTAAATAGGAGGTTTGTTTAATGAGATGTTACAGACTGGGCCAAAAGTATTTTCTTTTCTTTTTTTTTTTTTTTAAGTAATTACTCTTTCTTTCTTTCTCTTTCTCTTTCTTTTTTTTTTTTTTTTTTGAAGAAAATTACAAGGTTTTGTTTTGTGCAATTTGAAAAAAAAGATGAAGTTAGCTCCTAAAAGTCTCGAGAAAAAAATAATTGATTTTCAAAACTTTTTAGGAAACTTTTTCGATACCTTTTTATTAAACGTGATCTTTAAAAAAGATTTTCCATATATATTTTGAGACAAATAAATTATTTTTGAATATTTATAATCTAAACTATTTACATATCGGACCGTTTATATACGATTCGTTATGTAACTAAACTGTACGTGTCAATTCATAAAATCTTTTCATTATTTTTGTTTTTGAGTTAGTTTAAAAAATCGTTTATTCGATAAACAATAAAAGAAAGAGAATAAAAAATAGGAAGAATAACATCGAAATATTTTTTCTCTTTAGCGACAAACTAGACATCTCTGTCCTATCAGAGATTTCAATGCCTGAAACCGTGTAGATTATATAGATGTTCAATTCTATATATACGTGTATTTTATATATACGATGCAATTTTCAATGGATCTCAAATTATTGTCGATATACCTTTTAAACTAGAATATTTTTTTATTTCGAGTAACTCACGCATAAAAGTTGTTGGATTACATATTTTTAAGTAATTCCGATTCTAAAAAATGATTATAAAAGTGATTTGAGATATTAAAAAACGTTATTCTTAAGAATATTAAAATTACAAAAAAATATTTAATTTTCAAGAATAAATATATTTATAATACTTTTTCCATGTTTGTTGTGCAAAAATGTGTTTCATATGTACTTAGATCACTTTCGTAATCACGAATAGAATTATTATATTTCTTTCTTTGCTTCTAATAAAAGCGAAACAATTTTTATGTTTTTATATCCTTTCAGTAAAAAGAAAGGAGGAAGGAGGAAAGAAGAAACAAATCAGGATTCTCGAAAAAGTATCACGTAAATTATTCTCAGGGTTTTCCAACCCCCATATACGCGGCCTATTATATTTACAGTAGCCCTTAACGAAGACAAATCGTATAGGGTTACTTCTCGTCTTTCAACGCAAACTACGAAAGTAAAAAAAGATTAATTTCACGTCCAACCATGAAATGACTCCGATTAATTAGTCTCCTTTTGTCATGCTTTAATCGACAATATTCACGCTCGCGTCCTTCTTCCTCCACATTTTAATGTTCACTGAACAATTTTATTCGAAAATATTATCTTCAAATGTTCCAACCTATATCTCTCGTATGTTCCTATGTTTTTCCGCTAACGTTACGATAACGAGATCCGATTAATTTATTTATTATTATAAAAGGAGAAGAAAAAATAAAAGGTTAGCGTAAATGCGACGATACGCGACGGGTGATAAATAATTATTTCGTTCATGTACGCGTGCACGCATGCAAAAAGTTTCTCGATCATTAATGATTGTTATTATTTATTCAAAAAGATCTAATTATTTTTCTCTTTGCAGAAATAAGCGAAAACAATTTATTTTTTTTTTCTTTTTTTTTTCTGTTTCTTAATTATTATTGCTGTTAATATTATTGATATTTCTTTTTTATTTTTTTCTTTGAAATCCTATCGATTTAGTTGGACTTATTTTTGATTTATTTTTTATGACGATTTTAATATAAATTTTTTAAACAATATATTCAATTCGAATTTAGCAAACGTGTTTGATGATCACTGTAACGAGTAGTGTTAATGTAGAGATTTATTCGAGATAATGAAAAGTTTCAGTTGCATACGTATCAGCATGTTGAGTATATGCATAAATAGGAAAGAAAATAATGGCAAAACTGTCGCGTTTTCCTGGAAATATTATCAAGTCGCGGTTTCATGTTCATAATACTGATAAGAGAAAAGGAAAAGCGCGACATGTATATGAACAGACAATCGAGAGAATGTGTCGAGAGATGAAGTCGAGCAAAGTTGTCTCGTGTCAGACTTACTAAGTTTGGGAAACATGACGAGAGAAGATGAAACAGAGGTTGCATAGTACATAGTTCACCATATCTTTACTTTATTGTATAAAATCAATTAAAATTTTCAAGTTTCAGAAATTCACATAGAACGTACAGAAAGTATATATGGGTATATCGATATATTTATCTCGAATTTCGTTCGAAAGAATACATGTCTAGTTACGCACGACGAAATTACTATAAAGATTTAGAAAAATAACGTTTGAAAGTCGGGTCGTGACAGTATCATGAGTAAGATTCTTTTTAATTAACAAAAAAAAAAAAAGAAGAGAAAAGGACAAGAGAAAAGGCAAGATACAAGGGAAAATGCGATTATTAATATTTTTCTTCCTTTTTTTTTCTTTCTTCTCGACAACAAAATATACCGACGAGTAAAATAAATAGTCGTAAGAAATAAAGAGATATAAAGTTGCGGATGATGAAAGAAACGAAAGGAGTAAGTAAGAAAGGAAGAAAGGAAACAATATATATATATATATATATATATATATAAAATGACTATTTGCTGCTGCCGCAGTTCTTACTGTTGGTACTGCTATTTGAGACAAGATAAGAAAGAAAAAAGAAAGAAAAAGAGAGAAATAAAAAAAGAAAAAGAGAAAAAAAGGGAGAAAGAAAAGACAAAATAAGCCATGGAGCAAGAAGATAAACATAATTGTGTAAGCAGATACTAGATTTTACAAGAATATCATAAAAATTGAATTTTCCGTAATACAATTACCACAAGAGAGTGAACGAGCGACCGAGCAAGTGAGCCCTCGGCTCGATTCGGCTTGGTTTTTTTATGATCATTGCAAAAATGAAGAAAGAAATTAGCTTGCATAATCGTCTCTTTTCTATTTATCTGATAATCAGAAGAGAGATATGCGTAGGCATATCCGAGAAAAGAATTCTTGAGAGAATAACGAGAGAAAAAGATAATAATTCAATATTCATTGTTATATATACATGTGTATAGTAATATTGCAGAAGATAAGAGTATCGCAAATAATTGAGTGGTACAATAAACGTATATTGAAACTATGAATATTTCCGTACACGTTTCATTAAAATGTACGGCTGTACTACTCTTCGTGTTAATCGATTTGTTAAAATTAATGCTTCCGATTTTGAATTTTTCGAATTTGATTTATTTCGAGAACTTGCATTTCTATTTTCATTTGATAACTAATAATCTTCGTTGTCGTCGCCGTAATTGTAATTGTCACGACGAAATATATTTCAATTTAACAAGTTTATTAAGAAAATTATAGTAGAGTCGTTACTTCGTTCGAAATTTTCTAAATCAATTTAACTTAAGAATCGTCGTCGTCTCTGTCTCTCTCTCTCTCTTTCTCTCTTTCTCTCTTTCTCTCTTTCTCTCTTTCTCTCTTTCTTCCTCTCTCCCTCTCTATCTTCTTTCAAAAGTTTAACTAACTTTTGTCGAATTAGGAAGGAACTCTACCGGCCTGCTTGAATTAGTATTCCAATTTTACTTCCTGTTATGTTTTTCTTTTTCTTTGAAAATATTATAAATCTGTTAATCTAAGTAAAAAAGTTTCGATATAAAGTTCGATTTAACGTCATTTAATTTTATGAATTATTTGATACGAAATTAAAGATCGTTCGTAATTCACAAGGATATAATAAATTTTTTTTAATTACACGGAGTTATATTCTGATTGATAATTAAAATTATTAAAAGATTTATTGTGAAAGCTATTCCGTCAAATTAAAACAATTTTATATGATGATATTTTGAGGATCGATAATTTTACGATTCGTTTCGCGTAATTAAAAATTTAACGCCATTAAATCGGAATAGGAAAGTTCGTTTTACGATTTCGTATGTACATATATCATCTGTATTTCTACATATCCTACGTAAATTGTGGATGAAATGTTGGCGCGATATTTTGCGGCACGTGCTGCGATAGAAGAAAGATCATAAAGAGACTCGCGCATATATTCGAAATATATGAATAAATGATATTGTTCGAAAATAGCAAATATTCTGTTTGTAACGCTTAATTGAAGTATCGCCTACGAATTGAGTGGAATCGATAATATTATGATTATGTATACAAAGAGCAATAGAATTGATACGTTTATAGGCCTTGATACGTTTTAATTGTATTAACAATTTCAATTAATCTATACCATTCATATACATATGTGTCAATAATTGTTTACCCATTTACAAATATACAAATGAGAATGAACAAAAAGGAAAAATAAGAAAAATGAATATGATAAAAAAAAAAAAGAAACAAAAAAAGAAAAAAAAATCAAATGATTTTTTTTTCTTTCTTTTTTTAAATATATATATATACATAAAATTATCAAACAATTATATGATAATATTCGATGAAATATAATGTGATAATCGATTATTCTTTTTTTTGCAACTCACCGGATATTCGTCGTATTTTGCAGGGTAATCTGGATAATCGAGATTGCCAGACAAGTTGTTGCCGACGATGCTTCTTTTAACGACGAAACGTTGATCATCGTTCGCAACGACGACCCAGATTATGACGACGACGAGGAATGAACGAATTATGTTCTTTCCCATTATGATTGTTTTTATTAATTTAATGTGATGTAAATTAAAATTTTTTATTTAACGTTAAATTAAACGTTTTCTTTTAGAATTTATCGAGATGAATTTTCTTTTGCTATGTATCTTCTTTCTTTTTTTTCTCTCTTTGTTTCTTTTTCTTTTTTTTTCTTTCTCTATCGTCGTCTCTCGAAAATGATTCTTTTCTCGTCAATTTTTTATTTTCTATTTATTTTTTTTTTATTTCAATCAATATAACGCATGTAGCTCGACACACAGTCACGATAGTATATATATGTATAGATTTATTCGGAAGAAATTTTTTTTCAATCTTTCCGTGAAGGCCACCAAGAAAGTACTCTCGAGGACGCAATGAGACAGACGCTTCGGCGAACGCGCTATTTATTTGGGCGCGTAGCCGAAACTACGCAGGCGCTAGGATCTATAGGCACTAGTACCTGTAGATACTAAGCGACTGCGATGTTTTT
>NC_057691.1:7073285-7074316 GCF_014466175.1 Vespula pensylvanica | reverse complement strand
TATAAATGTTAAATATAAATATTTTATAAACAATAGTAAAAAAATTTAATTTGAATATAATCTTAAAATGTCTTTATTATAAAATAATCTTGATGTATCTCGTATAATCTTAAAATGTCTTTATTATAAAATAATCTTGATGTATCTCATATAATCTTAGATATAATCTTCAAATGTCTTAGATAGATTTATGTCATCAACGTGCAACAAAAATAATTGTGGTAATATTGTTTAATTGTATGAACATATTTTATTTCTTTAATTTGATAAAGAGGTAATTTCTATATATCGATAATCATAATAAGTTAAATATAGCCGATCGGTAATTATGTTTCTGCATATCG
This sequence comes from Vespula pensylvanica, assembly GCF_014466175.1. Classification (NCBI taxonomy): domain Eukaryota; kingdom Metazoa; phylum Arthropoda; class Insecta; order Hymenoptera; family Vespidae; genus Vespula; species Vespula pensylvanica. The sequence continues at coordinate 7,073,972 of NC_057691.1, read as the reverse complement.
TATATTAAATTGAATTATTTATTTCAATGAAATAAGCAAATGTAATATTTAAAAATAAGTTTCGTCGTATTAATGTCGATAATTTTTTATCGGTAATATCGATCATTTATATAAATATATAATACTTCGTCACGAAATAAATAAACGAAATTTGAATTCAAAAGGGATGTGGGAAATGTGAATATACACGATTGACGAAGTCAATTAATTAAATTGAATGGATATCGATCAGAAGTATGCAAACGATGTTTATTTGAAGGTATCTCTCTTGTTAGGATAAAGCTGACAAAACAATAAGGGTTTACACGTTTTGGTATTTTACAAACCTTGGTCTGCACAATTCTGTGATATTGATAGTCTCTGATAACACGATAATGATGAAGTAATTCTCTTTATGTTTGCCTTTCCCGAATCTCATTTTGATAACTTTCTGATTGACAGTAAAAATATATAAATAAACATTATCTTCAAATATTATGGATAAAAACATTTATGCATTATAATATTTATTATGGATGTCAGATAGATTAGATGTTAGATACAGGATTTAGAATGTGAAATTTAGAATGTGAAATACCTACTTATATACATGCATGTCTCGTTTCACTTGGAATTATAGAATATAGATATCATAATCTAAGAATATCGATTCTTGAATGTATTATTGTAGTTATCCTGTTTTCATAA
>NC_057691.1:7042622-7070633 GCF_014466175.1 Vespula pensylvanica | reverse complement strand
TATATATATATGTATATATATATATATATATATATATATATATATATATACGTACGTACGTCTCTACGTAATACGGGATTATGCATTATACGTGATATTTACTGTACGTGTATTTTGATAAATTGAAATATAATTAATGCTAACAGGGTCGGTCAAAGGACTGGTTTAAAATTTAATTATGAATTGTACATTATTTCTTCCGTTCGTCATCAACTTTCTATAAATTTTTAGATTTTCTGATTAATTAATTTCTCACCTTTGCTTTTTCTTTGCTTTTTCTTTTTACCGAGAAAAATTCATCGCTTAACTTGTTTACTGTAATCCGTTATTTGATCGTTATACAAATTTGTATCATTTTCTATATTTTTCTATGTAAATTTTTCTATCTTTGGACTTAAATATCACGGACAGCTAGTGGCATACGCTTTAATACTCCTTTGTTCCAATTTTACATGGAAGTTTTCATATGGAACGAATCTGATCTGAATCTGACTGTTGATGAGCAACTATTCTCTACAATAGCGAGATGTAAATTTACACAGTACGTACTAAATAAGCTTGATAAATTCGACATCAAGTTTTGATTAACGTCGAATGACCACAGTAAATACATTATAATCGGTTTTCCATATTTGAAAAAGAGGACACTCGACCGTCGGCAATATCACTCGGTGGATTTGTTGTCCTTAAACTAGTTGAACTATTTACTCGACGTTGAAAACATGTTCGACGGATAACTTTTTCACAAGTCCATCACTGGCGACAAAATTATTGGCAAAACAAACAATACTACTCGATACTATTCAGAGTAACGAAAGAGAATTATTTAAGTTGGCGAAATCAGTAAAAAATAAAATGAAACGTTTCTCAATAGTGTTTTATAGATAAAGTAATTTTACTCTAACAATTTATAAACCCAAACCAAGCGAAAAAGTTGCAATATTCAGTTTGAAACATAAAAGTCTAAAAATCAATAACGACTGAAAGCCAGTACTCGAGACAGTAGCGTATTATAATAAAGTTAAATTCGGGCGTCGATGTCACTAATCAAATGTTAAACATTTATTTGAATGATATATAAATTAATAGACATATATTATCACATTAAAATCTTGTAGATGACTTATGCAAATTTTTGTCAACATTTTTTAGCAGACCGGTATTAATGTATGAATCGTTTATAAGAAAACAAGTGGACAAAATATATCCAGACAACAATTTTTAATACAAATAGCAGAAGAGCTTGTCGAAGATTATTATGAATTTCTCCAAGAAAAAAAAAGAAAAAATATGTACAAGGAACATCAAGTGGCCAATGTAATATTTCGTATCCGCAAAAAAACATGCCAGATACGATTTTGCAAAAAAAAAAACAAATCTTATATGATCTGTAAAAAATATATCTGCGTAAATCTAGGAAGGTGAATCCTATTATTAGCAAAAAATGCAATTAAAAAATGAAGACTATTCTTCATTTATTTCTAAACATAATAAACACTGTGATCTCCTATTTATGATATTTTTGATACATATAAAAATGAAAATATATGGTTATTTTATTATTACGTAAAAGTTATATATGTATTTTACGTATTATTTCTTACAATGAATTGACAAGTTTAGTTGATAAAAATAACATTTATTCCGTCAAATGACCGATTATGGTAAAAATGGGTATTTATGAAATGCTGGTAAGGTTGGTGTTAAAAGTTATGTTGTATATATTACTTCTTAGAAAAAATTGACAATTTCAGTCGAAAGAAACATTTATTCCGTCAAATGACTGGTTACGATAAGACTAAGTATACATGAAATATTAGTATGATTAGTATTAAAAGTTACGTCGTATATATTACTTTTCATAATAAATTAATAATTTCAGCCGAAAAAAAACAATATTTATTCTGTGATAGACCGCTAAGAACAGGTATGTATGAAATGCTGGTAAGTTAGTATTAAACAATTAAAACTTCCTCATTTATTTGTAAATAAGGTAAACGCTGCTTCTATGATTTTCTGTTTATGTTATTCATCATACATATTAAAATGAAAATATGTCATTATTTTATCATTAATTTAAAAGTTACGTTGTATGTATTATTTCTTACAATAATTTATAATTTCGATAGAAAAAACCACATTTATTCTGTCAAATGATCGGTTACGTTAAAAATAGGTATATAAGAAAGATTCACACAAAACAAAACCAAATAGATCGTAAATGAGAAATGATATTATCAGGATATCATGATATCGAATCAACGAAATAGTTCCTCTCAGTCATCCTATTAAACTCTACGAAACCTATTGGATGTAGGACCTTGATTATATTATAATTTATCATTAATCCATCTATCATAATGAACGTCGTTCGATCAACGTCGTTAGATACAAACTATTATGCTTCGTTAAGGGAATGCGTTAGAACTTGGTTAGAGACGGAACAGAAACAAAACGCATCGGGGAAAGCTTATACACGACACTGTTAGTCAATCAGAATGATGGAGGTAGTGGGTGTTCGGGATAATGGAAAGTTCGAAACGACGCAAAACGACGTAAAGGTTTCTCTGGTAGCACTCAACCACCTGCTGATATTTTCTATCTCTCTTTGATTTTCTCTCTCTCTTTTTCTCTCTCCCTCTCTCTCTCCCTCCCCCCCCTCTCTCTCTCGCTCTCTCTCCTTGACTTTTTCTCTATTTTCTCATTCTTTTAAGCTTTCTACGTGAAAGGAGAATACATGTGTTTATTTGCGTATATTTCTGTATGAATGCATCTCTTCGTTACTTCTTTACCTTTTTCTATTTGTAAGTTTCCTCCGTGCTTTTTTCCAATTTCACCGTGATTTTAATTTACTACTTTTATAATATTTTCCATTCGTATCGTATATTCGATGCGTATCCTGATTTCATTATTTTTTTATGAAACATATTCGACGTAATGACGTACATATTTATAACACATGTGAAAACGACAGGAAATATTTCGAGTTTATTTAATTATCTTTTTCGTAGTCATGTATGTTTATATATATGTATATATGCGTGTGCGCGTGTATGTGTGTATATATATGGATTTTTCTTTTTGATTATTTGACCGTTAAATAAGGTTTGAAATTTAAAATGATAAAATAAACTTCTCGAATATCAAATTAATTCTCGAAAATATCATATTTATATAACGAATATTAATATTCCTTATAAATCAATTACGCGTGTTATAATTTTTAAAGGTAATATTCATTAATTTCTAGCGAACACATTACCGACAATTTTAACTTTATCACATTACCGACAATTTTACCTTCAACAGAGTTCTATTTTACCGACGGTCGCAAACTCTTTCCATTTACAAACTCTTTCGTATAAAACAGTTTCATCAAAGTTGCAAGTTTGTCATCTGCTGGTAACTTTTAACTATGTAATCTTTGTATGTTATATGTTATTCTTTGTAGGAAATGAATAATTGAAAATCCTGTAGAATCTTTAGACATCGAGAAATTGATTACATCTATAAGAAAGAATAACGATCAATAGTAAAATTTTATCTGTCTTGCTTTTTTAAATTCCACGTAACAAGAATGTATGAAATATCTGATAATAAAAAATTCATCAAGGGTTTTGCAATACATATTTTTATCGGAGAATTTTCATATATAATAATCGATGAAAATTTTTTTAATAATGATTATCTCTTAATCGTTAAATCACTTCTCATATAATATGGTCGGATATAATTTTTTAAAAAAAGAAAGAAAAAGAAGAGAATATATATACTTTTTTTTTAGAAAAAGAAAAGATATATATGTATATCTTTCTTTTTCCAAAAAAGTATGTATGATTTTCATGACGTTTTTTGTGGACTAATGAATTTTACGGACTAATTTGCGACCGTGTGAACGTAGATAAAAACGTGTGAATAGAGCGTATTAAGAAAAGCGTGTAACGGTGAATATCGTGTAAAAAATAAAATAGCGTATAAAAAGGTCCCAGTATATATTTCGTTATACATATAATGTCATATATTAGCTCATATGGAACTGTAACAGGCATATACGATTCCGAGTTTCCATTGTTTGCAGATGTCTATATCGGACATGTGTTTGTCTGGGTTCAATAAATACGAAAATGAAATGAATAAAATGCATCCTGCAGATAAATTGACATATAAATCTTTGATAAATAATGAAAATTTTGCATCGATTCAACGGAAAAGAAAATATTTCTATCGAATAGTCATTTAATATTTTCCATGAAAAATTTTAAAAAAGCGAAATGTTACATCGATTATTACTTAGGACATCCTCAAGTTTTATTTGATATTTTTCCTTACCTTTTCAATTTGCTTTATTATGTAAAAAGAATTTTTCTATAAAAATATTTTCTATCGCGCATTTTAAAATCTGTATTCTATTATCTGAGAAAATAAATGAGGAGAATTCTAAAGGTAAATACGGGATAAAATAATAACTAAGTTTTATAATAAAAGTTTTTCTGTTGGTTATTTCTATAAAATTCATGTCATTTTATTCATATTTGCATTAATAAAATGCGAGCGCGAATAAACGTCATTCGACGAATAACATTCACCAATATTTTTATTATATTTATCGTGTAAATACGGAAAAAATTTATGTTAAAAATTTATATTGAAAATGTGTATTATTTGCGATCGATTGTAGACACATAATTAAGGAAAAAAGAGAATTGAATCAGGTGCATCAATATTTCCAACAAAAATTGATAACGTATGTAGATAGGTTTATATATATATGTATGTGTGCGCACGCATCTATCAATATATGTACATATGTAGGTGTTCTGTGTTCCTATAAGTATAAGGGAGATTGTAAAGGTTGTGTATAGTTCTTTCGCATTCTAGAATATTACTCGGTATCCTTCAGATACTGTCGTTTCGTTCGTCTTCTCTGAAGCATCGATAACAAACGCCATTCAATTTTCCATCAAGGTTCTTAACTAATTAACAGTCTTATAAAGAGGGAGAGAGAGAGAGAGAGAGAGAGAGAGAGAGAGAGAGAGGAGGAGGTGTTATCTAAAAAACAAAATCTACAATAATAAATTTACAAGTAAATTTTGTTTGATCAAAATATTCATTTTATAAGTAATCATAATAATGTACATATTATGTTTCATCATAATTCATAATAATGTACTAAGATTAAAAAAAAAAAAATCGATCGCGTGGTACGTTTTATGTAGAAAAAATTCTCGATGCTTCGTTTTTCTTTTAACTACTAAAATAATCACTGATTAAAGTTTAAAGAAAAAACGAAGAAGATCCCGTAAGTTGTATTCGCGTTAGTTAGATGCCTGCCCTTTATACTATGCATTAAACTATTTCAAAGCAAGTGTTAGCAAATTTAGCTCGGGGTAATCCTGCGAATGGAGGGTTGAAATTGTGTGGGGAAGTGTACGACCGATAAAAATCACATTCTCCCATGGTTTCGCACCATATACTTTTATCGTTTCGTCGTACCATTCTTTTTTCTTGTTCCTTTCTTTTTTTCTACTCCTGTCTAGTAGGAAAAAGAAGTTTCACATATTACTTACATACTACGTATGTATCTTCGAACAATAAGAAAACGAAATAAATGAAATATCGAATAAAAACATGAAATAAAATATTAAATCATTTTATAATTACAATATGCGTACAGGCACACATTCACCGTTCGTTCAAAAAGGAGACTGGATTAATAAAAAATAGAAAAACGTTAAGATCGTGGTTTTAATGCTTCAGATATTCTACATAAACTTTTTCCACATAAATACAACGCATAGAATGTTCGTAACAACCATGAGAAATTATTCATATGCAACCATAGAAAAGTTCTTTTTTGGGATATTGTTTTCCCAAAGAAATGTTGACGCGTGTCACAGTGGCTTGAATATCGATTATGTCGTTTATCTTTCATGTGAATTTTTATTTTGGGGAATAAAAAACATTCACTCGGCATCAAATCGAGTGGATATGGATGGTAATCGAGAACTGGTATTGCAGCCGTGTGAACGGGCGCATGTTGTGTAGCAGGAAGAAATCCATGACACGGGAGCAAAATAACAATCCAAAAAAGGATTTTTCTGATAGTTTTTCATGGTTGTACGAGCATTCTGCGTATTCTATTCAAGTGAGAGAAGTTTATGTAAAACACCTCAACCATTGAAACGGCCATCTCAACATTTCTCTATTTTTTTATTAATCCAATCTCGGAACTATTTGGACAGATGATGTATATAATTTACATATATATTTAATTTTGTAACCAATGCATATCGATTTTACGAGCTATGATAGTGGATCATTTGAAATTATCGTGCCGAAATTACCGTTCAACGAGTCGTTGACAAATCGCAAAGAAAACGAGATAAGAAGGCTCCTTAACTTCCAGCTGATTTCGATTGTTTGTCGATAGTTTAATAGTTTGTCGGAGATACTTTCGCTTGTCAACAATGTGTTCGAAACTTTTCCGAAAGAAATCCGTTATATTCGATCAAACTTTCATACTTTGACAACTATTTCTCTATAATCAATATTATCTATGTTGCGTATGTGTGTGTGTATATATATATGTATATATTATATGTATGGTTATATAGTTTTATATATATATATATATATATGCATAGATACGTTTATATATAGATAATATATATACGCATACGTACTTACATAATCATAAATTGGATAAAATGATAATGAAATACTGTTGAACTAATTGCTTGCGTTTGATTCCCTACTTATTCGATAACCACGTATTCTGTGGCTTTGAACAATCATTTAAACGTTATCTTCATTACATCACGTAAATTAAATTTACCGGTAGTGAAATTAACGTAAATTTTAGTTAGCCCTCCTACAATCATTAAAACAATTTCATTTTCATTAATACGAAATACGCATTACTTACTTATTAATGATATATCGACCTTTATATCATTTTCTAAAATTATTTTATAATTTTAATAATTCAAATATAATTTATAATAATTATATTTGATATTTTAACCGTTTTTTCCTTTTTAACGCAATTTTTAATTTTTCTTAATTTTCCTTTATCATAATTATATTTGATATTTTTTTCTTTTCTTCCTGTTTTAACATACTAAAGATAAAACGTATCCATTTCATTATTTTTTGGTGTCCCTTCTTTTTTTTTTTATCGAAAATTACTAACAAAGGATGTACAAGATAAGAGTGGAATTGACTAAAAAGGCAAAGAAAGAACCAACAAGAGAAAAAGAAAAGAAAAGAGCGTTAAAAGAACGCGACGATGCATATTTCTGTGTGCAAGTAAGTTCGTCATGCAAAAAATGAGATACCAGATGTTGAAGTGTAGAAAGGCAAGAGAAATGGAAAGATATTAAAAGTCTTGTGCGAGTGAAGTGTGAACGTCGCCTTGGAAAGAGTAATATGACATTAATTGCGCGTAACTGCTAGCCACTAGAGAAATTTCTTATATTTTCATATAATTTCAAAAAAATAGAGAGAGAGGAAGAGAGAAAGAGAGAAAAAGAGAGAGAAAGAGAAAGAGAAAGAGAGAGATACGACATAATTAGTCAAACGTCATCGATAATGATTTGTATTTGCAATATTATAGATTTATTTATTTAACAAACTTATATAATTAATCTTTTCTCTTTTATTTTCTATAATAATTGATAGAAACGTTTTATATAACGCCTAAAGATAGGCAACCTTCCTATCACTTGGTCGATAGTTACAATTACGAGCGTCATTTATCGACGGAACGTATTTTTTAAGCCTCCGTAATACGGCTATGCCGTGTTACACACGTGTACGAGTATGTTGCCTGTCTAAAGGGTTTCGGAAAAAGTATAATTATTGATGAAGTGTATCGAATGTTGCATAGTTCCAGGCATTAATATTTCTATAATTAATCATTACAGATAACAAAGGTATGCTTTAGACGTATTAATCGATACGGAACGTATTTTTTTATTGGAAACTGTAATAGTAACCATTTCTCTTTTCTTTCATCCCTTTAACGTTTGGAATGTCATCGATTAACAAGAAGTATAAAGTAATTAGCGGAGAAATAACGAAGAAGCAGAAACAAAGCCATGCACATTTATTTAATTTTCATGGTTCGGACGTATTTCCTTTGATAAGGATATAGAAAAAAGTGGTGCACAGTGAATATACAGAAGCGCCTTTTATAATTTACATCGTTTGCATTTGACACCTAAGGAAATATGTTTCTTTTGAACATTGATTCAATATCCTGTAAAAGTATAATCGTTCTACTTTTTTTTTCTTCTTTCTTAATCTTTAGCGAAACGATCAATCCTTATAAGAATTCTTTCTCTTTATATTTTTTTCCTTTTATTTTAAGAAAAACCAAAAAATATATCTCGATATTTATCATGAACTCACGTATAACTCACGTATAACCTTCGTCGATGACATTTTCAATTTTTCTTTCTCTCTTTTATCTTCTTTCTCTCTCTTTTTTTTTGGTTTTAGCTTCTAAAGAAATAAAAAAGGTAATGTTTCGATTAGAGAAGAAAATTGTAAAGTCTAACGTGAAAAATGAATCGAGTTGGTACATAGCCTTGAACGTCTCTTGTAAGAAATGCGACGTAGTTCGATGTTTCGACTTTATGACTCGTAAATGGTTCATATTTATTTTTCACAGAGGAATAGAAAAAGAAGAAATAGAGAGAGAGAGAGAGAAAGAGAAAGAGAGAGAGAGAGAGAGAAGAGAGAAGGAAAAAAAAGTTTTAAAAGCAGTATTCACCGCAAAATTTTTGTATCCTCCCGTTTTTCCTATCCTATATTTACAACGTTACAACATCTGAAATCGATATGCTGTTATATTATAGAAGAGTAATATTCGAAAAAATAAAAAAAAGAATAAAAAAGAGAGAGAAAGAGAGAGAGAAATGGAGAAAGAAAAATGAAGGATAAAATGGTAGCAATGGTTAGTTTATTAAAATTATTCTAATTGGACTATACGTAATAAAGAAGTCAAAAGTATTCTTGGTTGCTGTTTAGCTTGCATAACTATGAAAAATATTATAATTATATTTTGTTGAGTATAATGACGGTTTCCTTTATGTTATTAAAAAATTCTCTCGCTTTTTCTCTCTCTCTTTCTATCTTTCTCTTTCTCTTTCTCTCTCTTTCTTTCTCTCTCTCTCTCTCTCTCTCTCTCTCTCTCTCTCTCTCTCTCTCTCTGTTTATCTATTTTTCTTTTCAATTTTGTTTACGATACTCGTTAGAAAAGGGAAGAGTCGCATTGAACAGAAATCGAACGACGTCGAATAAAAGAACTAGATTTAAGTTGTAAAATAGGAAGCGTATGGAGAGAATGAAAGAATAAAAGAGAGAGGGAGAAAGAGAGAGAGAAGAAAGTAATTCACATCGAGATTTAAATCACCCTTCCAAAGTAAACCATCAAGATGGTGGGATAGAAGACGTTATTTGATCTCGTTTCACAAAGCTTCGTGAAAAGCAACATGGATACGTCCTTCCTATGCTTTGGATATTACGCGAGAAAATGTAAACGATCAATCTATTGATTGATTGTTCGTTCGTTCAATCGATCCATCTATGGATATGTATATATTTACATGTACATATCTATTCCGAGGAAAAAGATTTAAAGAACATATCGGCTTATCGGTCCTTCAAAGCTTTCTGAGGAGAAAAAGGGGATAGAGGAAAGGAATTTTTATGCACACGCACGAAGGAATAACAATTTAACGTACGAAAAAAGAAAATAGAAACGTCTTCGAATATTCTTTATCGGTCGGGCAGCGAACAATATGTCCGCCATTTTGTTGGCCAAGGAGAACGGTGAATGGGAAAAAATGAAACATTACGTAGTGTGATGAAAGTAGGATGGTAGTAGGGATTGAAAGGACAAGAAATTGACGTTATTTCGTTTCTCCCTTCTTTTATAGAGGGTGAAAGAAGTTACGTAAAGATAAACGATGTTTATGTATATTTATGTACATACGTGTATGGTAGGGTGTTTCGTTTTACTTGATCGTTTGCAATTTTATCAGGAAGAGATTGATAAAATTGAAAAAAGAAAAGAAAGAGAGAAAATTCAAAGATTTCAAATTATATATATATATATATACATATGTATATATATATTTATTTATTAGGAATTACGTGTCGTAATTTATTTGGGTTAAAGAAGAAGAAGAAAAATTTATTACGACATTGTAGGATCGAAGTAGAATCGAACGTTATTTCATTCTCGAATTCGTGATTAACAGTGATTCAGAAAAGAAGATAGAGAAACAGAAAAGAAGATAGAGAGAAAGAAAGAGATAAATACAGTATGTAAAGTAATGAACAGAGCAAAGTGTACGGGTCCTGTTAGTCGGAGATAGAAGACCTTTTCTTTTTCAAAATATGCAGCAACAAGTAACACACGAGTAATTTTTTTTCTTTCTCTTTTTTCTGCGTATGTTTACTGTAGATAAAAACAAAGAGTAACTTCATTCCAAAGGAATGAAGCATCATACTCCTGCTTTCTAGAGTTTATCCCTGTTCTTCTACAAAAAAAAATAAAAAAGAAAGAAGGAAAAAGAAAAATATACAACAAAATAAAGTAAAATAAAACGAAACAAGATAGATTATTCGAGATCCTTCTATCGAGAAAAGTCTTAAGGTATTCTATTTTTTATCGTGTCTCTTTCTTTCGTTCTTTCTTTCATCCTTCCTTCGTTTCTTTCTTTCTTTCTATCTTCCTTCTCTATTTGTTTCTTTTTACGAAAGAAAATTTCAGTTTTCTTCCGATCAGGATAAATATCTGGATTAGAAGAAGGCAAGAAAAAGAACCAAAACGAGAAAGATAGAAAAGAAAAGAAAAAAGAAAAAGAAAATTAATTAAATAATATAAGAGAAATCTTGGAAAAAGAGGATACAGGAAAATGAAGAATATGACGTAAACGGATTTGTAATTCGACAGGTAGGATGGGCGAGGATGAAACAAGTTGAATCCGCTTCCAATGTAGAGATAGTTGGAGGGAGATCGAGCTATCCTGTTGCTTCGGATGCCGTGCCGCGTTGGTAGCTAGGAAGAGGATTCGTTGAATAGGCTGTCACGTGAAACATTCCGTTAGGGGTGTACCACGCGCATCGCTGATAGGGTGTAGTGGGGGTTAGCAGGGTACATGACGTGGTGGGGTAGCGCGGTAAGGGAATAGGGAGCTAGAGAGGGAGCAGAATAGAAGAGGTTGAGTTTTTCAGCCCCCACCTCGACCGTATCCTGGAGATATAAAGTGGTCGCATCGCTCCCAGCAGTCATACACTCATAAAATCTCCGAACAGTTCGGAAGTATTCAATTGCATACGCGATTTTGTTCCATAATTCCTCCAACCTGCTGGTCTTCTACTCTGCTTCGAGAGAAAAAGAGATAGATAGAAAAAGGGCAAAGAAGGACGAGATTGATCACTTCTGCTCCGTCTTGTACCGAAGACTTCCAAATTTAAGGTATATATCATTGATATAATATTATATTATAATTGTACAAATTTAATTTTTCTTTTTTATCTTTTTTCTGTTTCTTTTCTTTTTTCCTTTTTGAAAAATCTTGTATCAATATACGATTATATCGCGATCTGCCTATAGCGAAGATGACATTTGATCGAGCTTTGAAATGATTTTAAAATAGAATGAAAATACAATAAGAGAACATTGTAATGAATTTAATTGCATAATTGATAATTTATTTTTGTTTATTACGTTTAACAATATCGTTAATGGGAAAAGTGTTAGAATGAGAAAGAGATTGACAGTTTCAAATGTGATTTTCGATTTTCAACAAAAATTGAAACAAGATATTATACCAAGCTACTTACACTAATTAATACATTTTACATTATTATTACACTAACATATCAATTTAATTTTATATGATATCGTATTTATATATGTATAGATGTTCCTTTCTTTTTCTTTTTTTTTTTAAATTTCATGATCTTATCTTTCTTTTTTATCGTATACGTACAATTATTAATTTATTTAATAAATCTACCGAATTTGATTGGTATTGAAGACGATTTTAAAAACGAAAGAAAGCAAAGAAAGAAAAAAGAAAGATAAAAGGAACATTGAAATAATAAAAAATTGTCAGGTTTAATAACTAATTGGTGATCAGTGTTTAGTCAATGTTGATTCATATGGTTAAGACAGAGAAAGTGGTATAAAAAGAAAAAGAGATAGAAATAGAAAAAGATAGAGAGGAATAAAGAAAGAAAGAGATATAGAAGTAACTTGATAAGGAAATGAACTTTTTACTTGCTCATCTTTTCCACCCTTCGTTCCCTTTTTCATTCGTAACCACCAAGAATTTTGTAAAAAGGTAAATGAAAGATATATACGATATCCTGTTTGCTAGGACTGATTGATAATCCAATTTGGTTGACTGATGAATGTTATTTTATCCAAGAGCCATAAACTCTTTCTAAATTGTATCCGCGTAATAAGACGTGCTGGAAATAGAAATGAATATTTTTTTCTTTTCATTTTTGTTTTCCATTTTTTTCTTTTTCTTTTTCTCTTATCTTTGTCTCTTTTTTTTATTTTTTTTTTTAAAGTCTTTTTCTCATTCAGTATTATGACGTATAAAAATTGCACGACTTTGACCCTCTATTCCTTTCTGCTTGTCCTTTCCTCTTTTCATTTTTTAATTTTTTTTTTGTCTTTGAGCAAAAGCAATTCACTTAGATATCCTTCTACTTCAATTACGTTATTCGATTGATTGAGAAATACGACGACGTTCTTTCTTGAAATTTCTCATTCGTCTTTCAAGTTCATTAGCGCTCGTTTCCCCAATGAGAAATTATTATAAAACGATTAAATGAACGATGATCATTATGCGAAAACTTTTCTACGATCAACCTTCTTCTTCTTCCTTTTTCTTTTTCCCTTTTTAATGAATGAATGAATTAATTGATACTTTAATAAAATTTTAATTTTTAATTTATATTGAATTGCATGAAAAATGTGCCCTTTAAGTAAGCGAATAAAAATAATTAAATATCTTATCAATGAAACTTTTTTGTTTTTATATATATATATATATACGTATGAATGTCTAATTTAATTAATTATAAATAAAAAGATAGAAAAATATTTACGAATGAAAAAAAAGAAAGAAAGAAAAGAAAAGAAAAGAAAAAAGAAAGAATTTGTTTACCAGGGAAATTTTTTGGTGAAATTATTATTCAATTTAAAAGGTCGAAAACGCAAAATGAGAGTGACATTCGTGCACTTAAAATCTATATAGGATTTTTATATATTTATTGTCAAATACACTGAGAAGGGTTTTTATCGTTTATACTATCGCAAATCGATTATGAAAGAACGAGAGTACTAGTCAATGTAGGAATATGATTTTAATGTTTACCAATCGACTCGATATCTCTCTTATAAAGTGGTTACTCTCAGTTTATTAGTGGCAAATATTTGCACAACATTTTATTCCATAAGTGAATCAAATCGAATTTTTTGGAAGTGAAAAACATAATAATAATCAAAAAAAAAAAAAAGGAAAAATTATTAAAAAGAAATAACGTTCGTGATCCTTCTACACGATACCCTTTCAAGCAATTTCCATCTAAACTTGATAAAAAAATTCATTCTTGTTTCATTTTATGTCAAGAAATTTTATTCTTTTACTTATCGTAAAAGAAATATTCTTGCCAGGAAGCGCAACTTAGAAAATTCGCAAGTTGATCCTTTTACGAAAGTTTTTATTCTTTTCTTCTTCCTTTGAGAAAGAAACAGAAAAATTGTTGTATTCTTCAACATAAAAAGCGAAAAATTCGTTTGAAACGAAAGAAAGGAAATTTTGATTCGAAAGGAAATAATGAAAATCGTCAAACATCTGTTACTTTTAGATCTTTCGTCCTTCGGATTTCGCAGTTTGTTCCTATTTTCTTTTTTCTTTTATATTTTCTCTCCTGTATTTTTTCCTTCATTTCTCTTGGAACAGACATACACTCATTAACTCGTAAAGGGCTTGTCCGTCAATCAAACTCACATCGTAATACCTTCTTTGCTCACACTTAAAAAAGCATTATACATATATGTACATACTTTGGTATCGGAGAGATTGAGTCTTGGATCGTTCGTTGATGTTGCATCAACGAAAAAAGAAAAAGTAAAGAAAGAAAAAATGAAACTTCGTATAAGTTTGACGTTTTCCTTGAGTAATACGGAAATGATGGATACGTGGTTGCTCGAACAAATATTTCCTCGGTATCTAAATCTTTTTCGAAGCATATAATATGATGTACATGAATATTCTATGGATTTTTTTTTTAATTTTCTATTCTTCGCTTTTATATTTTATTAAACGATAATAACGAAAAAATATGATAAAATGAAAAGAAAAAGACCATGAAAATTAGTTCAAGGTTCAATCGAATTTTTTCTTTCTTGTTTGCTCGTTTGTTCTTTTTTCTGTTTTCTCGTCATTATTAAAATGATCTTAAATAATTTTCATTAATTTTCTACGTGCATTCTCCATCGTATGTTTTCAATTAAATTTTCCATAATCTTTGTTCGAGAAATAACAAGACGGTACATAGTTTCGCATCATAGTTTCGATGCTTCAACGACTACATAATTTGATAGTTCGGAAAGTTCGATCAAACACGTAATTCTCATCAACGAGGATTATCATTGATCGTTGTACCAACAATAAATAATATCAAACGAACGTTCACGAATAACGACTTTAGAACTATCATTGATAATATTGGAAATTAACGCGAACGAAAAAGAACAACAAAAAGGACGAAGGTATACGAGGAAAGTAAGATGAAGTCTTCGAAAATTATCAACTTTCAAAATCGTTTCGTCGGGTTTTAATATCCTCTTTTATAATTGAAAAAAGTAACAGAAAAATTGGATAGAATTTTAGAAGAATACTTTAATAAAATGGACGATTTCAATTTTCGATTCAATTTTTGAGAACTATCAATATATATTTAAGATAATCAATATAATAGAATAGTCATTGAATCTTATCTCAAATAAATAGAAAAATAAATAAAAGACAAAAATTTATATTGAAAAATATGCTATTAATAAACGATTATTAATCACCAATTAATATTCTGTAATATAATACGCATAATCATTGATCCGTATTATCAATTTATTCAATCGATTTAACTAATCGTTTAATTCAATTAAAGATGATTGCATTTATCCCCTTTGATGCAGAGATATTAGTTTTTAATGAAATACATGTACTATGTTCAGATTTATTCATTTGTATTGAATTATTACCCGTCGGACGCAAGTAGTAAGGGTCAAGCGTTTAGTTAATTAAACCTTAATTAGTTAGTTAAGCATAAGTAATTAATCTATCCAGGTTGAATTTACTTATTTTGAAAAAAAAAAGAAAATAACGAAAGGGAAACGTCGATAGATACGATTGATGGAGTAAACTATTTCAAATGAATCACGAATTTTTTAAATATAAAACGTCAGAAATAAAATGTCGACTTTCTCTCCTTTTCTTTTTTTATTCTCGACAATGTTCGGTGTTAAATAATTTTTTGCGATGTACAACAATTTTCTTTGTCTTTCTCTTTTCTTTTTCTTGTTTTTTTACGATAAATTTTTTCTTTCTTTCCTTTTTTTTTTCTTCTTTCTTCTATTTTATATTGACTTATCAAGTTTACGATAACAATTTTATTCTCGAGATCGAAACGAAAATGGCATGATAAAAAAGAAATCTATTAGACATGACGGCTAAGCGCGATTAGATTGCTAGCTTATTCCATACCGATACGTTTCCTCTTTATATGTTGACGTTTTTCTAATAGAAGGATAGAAAAAAAATAGGGAGAGAAAGGGGAAGAGAGAGAGATAGATAGAGAATTTCTATCCTTTTTGCAAGAAGCTTTAAAAGCTGGTGTAAGCAGCTTTACGGCTTGATTAAGGACATGAAAGGAGAGAGAAAGAGATAGAGACATAGAAGAAGAAAAAAAAAAGAACGGTTCAAACCTTTTAACATGTCGACAGAAATATGGACTCTTTGAAATTCGTTTAATATTGGAAAAAAATTTTTAAATTCGTGCCTTTCCGTCGACATACTGTAGTAAAAAAGAAAAAAAGGGTCTTTTTAAACCCCTGTGCATATATTAAATCTTATGACGTACATGCAAGAGTGCGTTACCTACCATTAGGGGCTAAACAAAATTTCATTTATCGATAAACTGACCTACCTGCGAAAACTTCATTATCGACACGTAATATTGAATGTTATCATTCTTAATATCCGTATATATAAATTATTAAAAAGGAAACAAGAAACGAATATATAATTCTTAAATCGAATAGACGATTTGGCATAAGAAATAAATTGGTTAATCTTAGAAAAAACTAAATTTTCAACAACAACAACAAAATAAAATTTTTCCACGCGAGATACTCGAATTTTTCATTTTTACGGATGGAAATAATTTAGCGGAATTTGAATATGAATTATAACGATCTAGAGTAGATGTATTCGAATTGAAAGGAATGTTTGAAAACTATGTTCATTTAAAATTATGGTTAAACGGTAATCCTGTGAACAAATTAACGTAGTTACTTACCGACGATAACATTACCGACGGCTAAAAAGTGTTTTTCTTCTCATGGTAAAATGCAAAAGAGAAAAAAAATGGCAGAAATTCTATATATATATATATATATACACATATATATATTTCCTCTTATTGATTTGAAACAAATTTCATTATCTATCGCATTATCATTGCTCAATTGTTAGTTTCATTTATTCTTCTTTTATTTTCTACTTATTTATTTCGTTCTTTTTCTGTCTTTCTCTCTTTTTTCTTAATTTGTATGCAGGATGTTATTAATCATTACACGTTGTATTTGTGTATACATATATTATAAATCTATGAATTCGATATTACATTGGAGACTGATAAAAATGCTGAACGCATTTATATTTACAGTATGCATATACGTAGTGGTTGAAACGATACATATATATATATATATATATATATATATATATATATATATATACACATATATACATATGTATATGCATATACAAAAGCTTACGAAAATATTCAAATAGAATTCTGTAAAAATATGAAAATATTATGACATATATATATATATATATATGTATGTATATATTTATGTACCTACGTGTATTTACAAAGAAGGGAACATTTTCGTTTTGTTCGATATCGGTGAGATATACGAAAATGACATCGTTTATGGGAATAAACCCTGTCCCTTTTTCCTTTCCACCCTTTTCGCCCTTTCCCTTTATCTATCTCTTTCTCCCTGTCACATTTTCTCTCTCTCTCTTTCTCTCTTTCTCCCTTTCTCTCTCTCTCTCTCTCTCTCTCTCTTTCGCTTTTTCTTTCTCTATTTCTCTCCTACTTCTATTCTTTTTTATAGCTAGCAGTAGAAAAACGTAACGACGCATTAACGAAGGTCTTTGACAAAAATCACGCTGAGTCGGAAAAAGATCTCGTCTAAGTCGTTTGTGATAACCTTTTAAGCCCTTAACAATGTTCCTATTCTTTATTTTTTCTTCTTTTTCTCTTCATCTCCTCCTTTTTTTACTTTTATGATATTGAAGAGGGCAATGAAAATTAATCAGTTAAAAATCATGTTTTCTGTAGCGTTTAATATGTATATATAATATTTGCCCTTCAATAATTCGAAGTAATCCTCTTAAAAGATTAATTCGAAAGATTTTATTGGTAAATTTCAAAATATTAAAATACGTTGATGTTTTTGTCTTATCATTCATTTATTTTTTTATTTTCATATTTTTCATATTTCATTTCATTTCATTTTATTTTTTCGCTTTTTGATTCTTTTTTTTTTAACGCAATATTCGTCAAAGTTGTTGAATATGTAAAGTAATTTTCACATATATCTACCAATCGATTAACTTGGTAATTATTTTTATTTCTTTCTTTCTTTTTCTACAGAGAAGAAAAGATGTTGCTCCGTACTGTAATCATTTTGACGGTCATCTTGATCATTTCTCTTACCTGGACAACGGCGTACCCGATAGCTCAAAAGACTATTGTAAATGACGATGATGTGAGTATGAACTCTTGATAAATTCTTATTAATTTCTCTTTGTTTTTAACATTCTGATCATATAACATTTTACATCTATTGATCATTTTAATGGACATTTTCAAACCTGAAAAAAAATATGACTTATCTCTACGATATGTGAATAATCTTTAAAATAATATTTTTCGCAAGTAAGCGAAAATATTAAAAATCATAATCAAAGGTTAAATAAAAGATATATTCTTTTTATGAAAATATTTTTTATTTATTTTTTTTATACATCAACATATTCATCCACATATCCACCCACATATCCACCCACGTACACATATACATAATTGAAAGAATTGTTAATTCAACAATTAAATAACATATAATCGGATTAAAATAAAAATGAGTTTCTATCAGAAGTGTTTTACGTATTGCCTTGAAAGGAAAATAAGTACATTTGGAAAAAGAAAATCGGAACGAAAACAGGAATAGAAAGGGAAAAAGATTGTTTAAATGATCGAACGAACGAATGGAGACGCAACCCACGTACCGTTTATTATTTCAATAAAGGTGAGGGAGAGAGGAAGGGAGAGAAGAAGGGAGAGAGGAAGGGAGAGAGGAAGGGAGAGAGGAAGGGAGAGAGAGAGATAATCGATTGGAGCATATTTTGACGATAAAGGTAAAACGGAATCGCTTTTGTTACAAAACAGTTGCGAAACTCTAATGAAAGGTCTTTACAGAAAACGAATACATATGTACATACATACGTACGTGAATTATATAACGAGTTAACCTTTAGAATCTGTTACCTTTATCGATTACATTGTTTATTGATATCTGGAAAAAGAAAAGAAAAAAAATCGAGCTACTTTATGAGCACTCTATTCTTCGTTATTTATAATTAAGGACATATGTTCCATGATATTTCGAATTTTCCACCATAATAGACATCGTGTATTGTATCTCTGTTTCTATGGATCTATATCTGTCTCGCTCTCTCTCTCTCTCTCTTTCTTTTTCTGTTTTACCCTTCGTCTGTCTTTATAAAAGGATACATTTATTCATTTATAGCTTATTGAGTGTTCTTAGCGGAATAACGAGGTCGATCGATTTTATCTCACGCATTGTTACAATTCGGTTGGAGAATTAACAATAAATTTGATAATTAATTGGTGATTTTATTAACGGATGTTACCTCAACATAATTATTATATATATACGTATATGCATAATAGATACACATAATATATATTCTGTACCTCATTCGCTATAAAGATTGATTGTAATAATTTTGCATTATCTTTCGTTTCGTTTCGTTCGTTCGTTCGTTCGTTCGTTCGTTCGTTCGTTCGTTCGTTAGTTCGTTCGTTCGTTCGTTCGTTGGTTGGTTCGTTCGTTCGTTCGTTTATTAATAACGTCATTGTATTTATTTCTCTTTGTGTCTCTCAAAATTAATTTAAAATACGTGCACTCTGTATACGGGTGAGAAACAAAGAGGGAGAGGTAGAGAGAGAAAGAGAGAGAGAAAGAGAAAATAAATTTAAAACGACTTCGTCATCTTTTATTAACTATATCTCCTTAATATAATACTTTGAGTGGGTTCTTAGAATTCCCGTGATGTTACATATGAAAGAGTTCGAAAGAATAAAGCTTTTTGATTAGATATCTGTCGGAAGATAAGAGAAAAAAATAGACAGAAAAGAAAAAGGAAAAAAATATAAAGGATATAGAAACCTGTTGCGTGGATTTTGCAGAAAGCGAGTGAGTGAGAGAGAGAGAGAGAGAGAGAGAGAGAGAAAGAGAAAGAGAAAGAAAGAAAGAGAATTCACGATCATACATGATATACATGATCATACATGATAACATGATCATGATCATGAATCACGTTTTCGTGCACGCTTTCGTACGCACTTCCGTGCATGCTTCTGTGCACATTTTCGTGCACGCTTTCGTGCACCTTTCTATGCACGCTTTCGTACACGATATTTGTTAACTGTGTAAATAATAAAAACAAGATATCATATATTTGATATTATATGACGTTTGAATTATCGACATTTCGAAACCAATAAAAGATTATCATTTTATTGGGATAAACGTCCTGGATTAACGCTAATTTATTAAACTGAGAATCAAATCGATTCGATCCTGTCACGACTAACGTTAGATAGATAATTCGATGAGGTCACAGGAAATCATCCAGATATCACGCGCTTGTAACGAGTCGTGATCCACGGAAGCGTAATTCAACATTTGTGGTTGAATTCACAGCTCGTGGGAAAATGGGATGACGTTGTATTATAAGAATTTATTTCTATATTTCCCCCTTTTTAATGGATGTTATTAAAAGATAAAAGGATAAAGTAGGAAAAGAGAGTGAGAGAGAGAGTACAGGAGTTAAAACGGTAGGGGTGTTGGTATTTTTTTGGAACGAGGTGGACGAAGCCATAAAAATTACAATTGATTATCTCCGTTTTCGTTTTTCCGATGTATGAATTAAACGGAAAAAGTATTAAAAGTTTTATATGGAAAGCACTTAGTACCTTTTAATCGGATAATGTTTTGTAAAATTACAATCGAGAATTTATTTCAAAATAATGTACAATATGTACGTATTAATATTCCACACGTACGAATGAATCGATCGAACGTTCAAGCTGACGCAAGCCCTCTGCTAATAACTCGTAATACTACGCGCTATTCAGAAATATGACTTTTCCGTATTAAAAGCGACCGAATTCAGGTAGCACGTGATATAATTTCCTGTCCGATGGAACGGACTCTTTAATTAGTTACGTCGTTGATATTTTAACTTCCACGTTAATCGAGTTCAAACTTTACGCGTAAAACTCATAGAAATTTTCATAGGAACTTCACTCTACGTCTCTTATAATCGCGTTCCTTTCGATCGAAACCACAAAACGATTATCTATGTCTATCAAATTTGTGTCGAGTATTTCCCATCTATGCTTATCTCTCTTTCCATTTCTCTCTCTTCGCTTTCGAAGTACTGTCATTTGGGAAATACGAAAAGTGGTTTACTACGTTTGCTATCGTGTTTATACAGCGTCGAGATTGTTATCGTTCTCATCGCACGAAATTATTGCTCTCTCTCTCTCTTTCTCTCTTTCCTTCTATCAATTATTACTCAATTATTTAAGCCCTAGGATAAATTTGTGAAAACAGTTAATCGATAGGGGATATATCCACCGAATATTTTACTTCGTAGGAATATTTTACGTAGAGAAATACGTAAAAGGAAAGAATAAAAGATGAAAGCTAAATTGAGATTTTATTATTACAATTTCTTTTTATTATTTTACTCTGTATCAGGACGTTCTATAGCGATACAGATAACTTCAAGGTGAATCTATTGAAAATCGTAGATTGTATAATTTTTTCAAAAGATCTTGCCGGATTACTTTTAACGTTTAATAGACGGGTAGAAGAAGATACGAGATGTTCATTTCTAGACACGTATATACTTACTTACTTACTTACTTACTTACCTATCTAGGCTGCCATACAATCACGAAAAGGCATTATCTTCAAGTTTGTAGAATACTATTTTTATTCGTTTTATCGATAGAAATTGCTTTTTCTCATGACGGAGTAGAAGCGTGAGAATAGAAAACGTGGAAGCAATATTTTATTTTATCGAATAACGTTTTATAGAATTCTTTGTTTTTACTGCTCCTTTTTCTTCTTCCTTTTCTTTTTTTTTCTTTCTATCGCGTGATATTATAAATCTCTTCAAGCCAAATGCCATTGGTAAGAACATATCCGAGTGTTAGAAAAATTGCAAATTAAATCATTTTTTAAAAAATGTTATTACGATTGCCTGCCAGCAAGATTTAACGTGTAAATGAAAGAAGATATTAAGAAAAATAAATAAATAAATAAATAAATAAAGAAAGAAAGAGAGAAAGAACGAAGGAAAAAAGATTACATCGAGAATGTCTTGCGGCATTTTTTACGTAACATTTTCCGTACGGGATGAAATCGAAGTAGAATGTTAAAGATTGAATTCCATTTCATTAAACAAAACGTTCGTTACATAAAAAGATTAATATTTAATTTTCCCTCGGATCAATTCCAAGGGAATATTATTGTTATTATTTTCTAGAATAAACTTCAAGATGGAATATTACTTCCATTTTTTAATCAAAGTATACAAATATAATAACTTACGTGTTTCTGTGGACTGCTTCTATTTGTGTATTTGTATGCGTAGGAGTATCAAGAGAGTAAACAATTCGTATTCAATTGTGTTTGATAATGTTTGTTCATGTCAATTTTATATCATATATGAAGATCTCGTATCAGAGCTCCCTACAAGTTAATTTGATTTCTTTGGTTTTCTTGATTTATTTGATAGTTAAGAATGTTTAAATTAGATTTTTTTCTTTATTTCTTTTTTCGTTTCCTTTTTTCTTTTTTTGATCGGACTAATAATCTTATGAATTAAACGTTCATATCATATTCGAAGGTTAGAGGGAAGTTCCAAGGAGAAAGTAAAAAATAAAAAAAAAAGAGAAAAAGATGAAAAGAACAGTAGATCCAGGAAACAAGAGAAATGGTGGTGTGACGTTTATAAGCTCGTTGAAATTAACGTTTACGTGGAAATCGGACGGACGTTTGTTAAAATCTGATTACTTACGACGACGGGATTATCGGTTATCGGATCAACCACGAATTCCTCCGACTTCCGACTTTTCCATTTTTATTTCTTTTCTTTCCAAATCTTCTTCTTCTTTTTTTTTCTTCTTTATCTTATCGGGCTTTAAGATTCCTCTCGAACGATTAGAAAATTTCACAAGTTTGGAAATGCAAAAAGAGAGAGGAATCAAATCAAATCTTTTCTTCTTCAATTCTTTTTTACGAATATATACGTGGACATATTCGTAACTACAATTTTTTATATAATAATATTTTTACGATTATATGAACTACGCATATTTTATTTAATATAAATTTTTTTAAGTATAGCTATAAGGTAGGTACATATATTAATCAATATAAATTTTTTCTACTGCATCTATATAAGACACCCTATATAAATTTTCACGAGTATATAAGATACCTATGCACATATGCAAATATGTATATTACTTTGGAAATTTTTTTTCAAATATATATATATATATCTTTTCTCGTTTATCTTTATATCCGCGTATAATATTTTACGAAAAATATTATATAATTTGTTTATACATATATCTCTTTCTTTCTTCCTTTTTTTTTTCATTTTTTTATTTTCAAATACTGCAAGCTAGGAAAAGTTAGAAAATGTCTGACTATATAATCTGAAATAAAATCTGCGAAACTTTTATAAAATACTGAGTCGGCGTTCGTTTTGCTGATCTCGCTTAGGAAAAATTTTCGGTTAAATGTTTCCCAACGGAATATATATATATATATATATATATATATATATATATATATATAAAGAAAAGTTTTGCCGGTTATTCGGTGAAATGTCAAGAACACACGAAGTTAGAATTTTGTTCAGCAGACAAAATGTTAAACTGAAGGTCACGATAAAAGACGAATAAAAAAAAATAGAGAAAAAGAAGGAAAGAGAGAGAGAAAGAGAGTGAGTGGGCGAGTGAGTGATTGAGAGAATGAAAGCAAGAGAGAGAAAAAGGAAAATGTTGAAAATAACAAAATATAACGAACAATTGACGTCTAACAATTAATTTCGAAAGGTTGTACCGTGGAAAAATCGTCAGAGAATTTTTCAGCTATTTTTACCTGTCGATATATTATATGAATTCATGCAAGAGAAGAAAAACGAAAAAGGGAGAGAAAGGGTAAGGGTAAGGGAATGGGAATGGAAACTATAACGGCGTAGAATGAAGTGAAGGGAGAGAAACCCGTCAGAAAAATGTACGAAAAATTGCCTTAGAGACCTTTCGATGGTCCATTGAGATTTGGGATTAGGTAATAATTCTAACGAAGGGAAGGATCGAGAAAAGAGAGAAATACCTCGTAAAAATGAGAGTTTCTCATTTATGTGGTACTATCGTAAAACTAAAACCCCTTACGTCGATCCATTTTGTTATTTTCCAACGAGAAACATGGTCAGAAGTAAAGAAAGGAAAAAAAGAAAAAATATAAATGAACGAAACTCATTTTCTTTCGTTCGTTTTTTTTTCTTTTTTCTTTTTTCTTTCCTTTTTTTCCCTTTTTCTTTTTAGATGAGACTACGATGATTATAATGATCAGAAGCCGAATCCTTGGATATTCTAGATTCCCTTGGGTCCTTCTCTTTCTCTTTTCTCTTTTTCCTTTTTTCGTTTTTTCTTCCTTAGATATTAATAATCCCACATGCCAAATTCCATTATTATGTAATCCAATAACAGAAGTCCATTTGGGAAAGGTTTTTTGTATTTAGATTGGATTTTTTAGATTAGAATTTTTTCTTCCTCTTTTTTTCCTCTCTTTCTTTCTCTCTTGTTTTTTCCCCATTTCTTTTCCCATATTTTTTTTCTTTTTCCCTTGTGTTTTTTTTTCGATGAAACTTCAATGAGTACGATGAAGCGAAGACCAACACTTGGGTTTTTTAGATTCGAAGTTTTACATCAAAATTTTTTTTCTTTTCTTTTTATTCTTCTTCCATTTTTTCCCTTCGATCAGACTTAATAATAATCCCGTCGTTATTATGGAATCCGATAATAAAAGTTCGTTTCGGAAAGACCTTTCGTATTGAGATTGGATTTTTTAGATTAGAATTTTTTCTTCCTCTTTTTTCTTCCATTCTTTTTCCTTCTTTTTTTTTAGATCGATCTAATAATCCTGTAGTTATTACGCGGACCGATGAATTTCTCTAGAGAAAGTTTTTTCACATACGTGTACATTCACGCACGTGTTCGATTACTTGATATCCGCTAATAATTTATTTATAATTAATGGAATAAATAGAAATTGCTTGATTACCTTATCTCCTTTTCCTTCTTTTTTTCTCTTTTTCTTTTTTTTTACTATTCAGTTATTAACTTCTCTATTACAATATTATTTTTAAAGATTTTTCTTTCTTTTCCTTTTTTTAAAGAGTACAAGTATAACACCATTTATATGCTTCTCGAAAACAGAAATGGAAATGCTAAACTTCTCGTGAACTTTCTTGTCACGGTTGACATGTTTCTGATAACGTTTCAACTTAACTAAGAAGAATATCATAATATTATTAGTATGCGTATATATCTATATATATATATATAGATACGGTTATGTATA
The DNA here is from genome assembly GCF_014466175.1 of Vespula pensylvanica. NCBI lineage: Eukaryota > Metazoa > Arthropoda > Insecta > Hymenoptera > Vespidae > Vespula > Vespula pensylvanica. Next base: position 7,045,321 of record NC_057691.1, on the reverse strand, counting down.
TATTAAAGGAGGATACATCAATTTTGTATGTATACTTATGTATATAAGTATATGCATGTGTCAAGGAGACGAATTTTCATGAAAAGCAAACTAGAAGTTGTAACAGCTTGGATGCGCGAATCGTTTATGTTCAAGCAAATATACTTCAACCTTATTCTCGTTATCGCAACGTAACTGCACTCAAACTTTCCTTGGAAAACAAAATGAGCTTTAGAATTCTAAGGAAAGGTCGAAGAGCAAGGATGAAATACTTGAAAGGTTGATGTTGAAGGATTTAGACTGACGACGGAAATGTCGTGCTCTCGTCTTTTCATGAAGTAATCTGAGAAATGGTAATTAACTTCCTAGGAAAATAAAATAATGAGCCATGGAAGAAATATTACATTGAGAAAAGAAGAAAAAAGAGAAATTAGAAGAAAGGAAATATTTAAAATTTAAAAGAAAAGAAAGTCTTTTTTTTTAAATTTCGCAAGTAACAATTAATTATTGCGCGTGTATGAATCGAATACGAGAATATTTCGTGAGTTTAATTAAAGTCGACAACTAAGAAACTTGAGAAGACAATATTGCATGGGAGAATTATTACATTGAAAGAAAGAAATGTAATAAATTAAAATGAAATTTTAATAAAATAAAATAAAATTTTAATAAAGGAAAATTTATTAAAATTTAGAGAATTACGTCTTTTTGAATTGTTTCTTTTATTTCTTGAACCATATATAGATATGGTTGGATGTATAAATTGGAATTGGATGTATGGGGGCGATTTAATCTATAAATTGAACGTGGACTTTCGTATCTCTCTACATATTTTGGATATATGTATCCATCCATATACATATGCTCGTGCCATATGTACAAATTACGTACGTTCAATTATATATTCGAATGTGGTTACAGTAATAATAACATAAAAATAAGATAAAGTTCTACAACAGTGATAGTGCTAGTGCCAGTGTTACGGTAATGCATCTGAGTATGTAAGTGTGTTTATAATGTATAACTAACAACTACTGATAATTATTAATATTAATTAACGTAAGATTTTAATGGTATCTTGCGTTAATTAAATTCGTATTCCAAAGTAAAGTTACCTGTTTGGCGACTAAATTATTTTAAGAATTAACACTGTCCCAGTTTTCTGGGAGTAATTTCTCGATTACACTTAGAAATCTGTAGGCACACATACGAATTATTTACTCATCGATTGAACACTACAGATATGAGATAATCAATATCGAAAAAGATTTAAAAGGTTTTCTCGATCAGAGGAAGAGAGATTGAATGCGTTTTCTATTTTTCTACGTTCTGAGATAGAACTGTAGAGAATTTGTTGAAAGTTAAATTTTCCGTTTCAATAATTTACGAGACAGATAGATAGATAAATAAATGGATAAGTAGATAGATTGAGAGACACAACGAGAAATAATACCAGCGATTTTTATTGAATTACGACATTTTTTACAGAAATCTGATGAAAATATTTTATCTCCGTAGGTTATTAATTAAAAAGTAAATAACATTTTTCCATGTTAAAATATTAAAAGAAGACAAATACTATAATATAATAACATATAATAATACGATATCTTCCTATTTATTTTACACATTAAATTGAAATCATTCTTCTTTTATTATTACACAATTTCGAAATTAAAGGTACAATATTTCGTTTAATCGATATAAAATTAATGTTTATCTTTCTCGAATAAAATACATACACACTCACACATACACATACAGAATACAAAATATTATATAAATTAAAAAGACAAAGTAAATATATATTTATATTTTTTCGATAAAAGTATAAAAGTTATTACTTTCTTATTTTCAAATAAAATAGAAGAAGAAAGGAAGAAAAAAAAGAAATATAAATATATACTTTCATTTCTATTATTACAGTTGGTGGATGTTGACGGTACCATCGACGCAGCCCTAATAAATTATCTCTTTACGAAGCAGATTGTAAAACGACTTAGAAACCAGCTCGAGATTGGAGATCTGCAGCGTAAACGAAGCTATTGGAAGCAATGCGCCTTCAACGCAGTTTCCTGCTTCGGAAAATAAGTTGTTTTACTAGGCTGCTTGCACAAAAAGAAAATAAAGAAAAAATGAAAAAAATGCAAGCAAAAAGTAAAACAAAAGAAAGTAGTCAAAAGAGAAATCTCTATATTAGACTATACCTATATATTTCGTTTAACCTACTCGTATCTCGAATATAAAATGTAGTAATCCCAACGAGGACGAGAATATACACCCACAAATAGTAGCAAAAATATACGTACATATATATACAAGTACAAAAATATATACACGAAAATTAATAATCAATCATTTCATTATATGTTGCAATAGTGTGCGATCGGACTCAAAAACATCAGCAATACAATTATTTTATTTGCCGAATTATTATATTTCTGTGTCAGAATTGATTTTCAATCATTATTAGTAATTACCGAAATTTTAGGAAATGTCTAACACACATAATTTACAGATCGACATAGGCACAATTTTAATTTATATAAAAATATAGATATATACATTCTTTTTTTCTACCGGATTATTATTAATACAATACGAAATACTTTATTCGAAAAATAACTGCAACCAATAGTTCGGTTGGTGGATGTAAGGCGATCGTTCTTACACCCACTATGCAATTATATAATTTGCCGGCTTATGTCTAATTTTCAATT